>NC_064849.1:43756649-43866649 GCF_024139225.1 Suncus etruscus | reverse complement strand
TTCATTTCTTCTCCCCATTTTTTGATGGGATTAGATGTTTTTGTTTTTGTTTTTTTTTTTTTTTTTTTGTAAAGTTCTGTCAGTGCCTTGTATATTTTGGAGATTAGTCCCAAGGAAGGGACATCCACTCAAACCTACACCTTGTCCCTGACAGGAAAAGACAACCAACACCCCTGCTGACTCATGCTGTGTGGCCCTTCCTACCAACTTTTCCTAACGTGGACTGTTGCTGGATACCGGACTTAGCCCTAAAGGACTCCCAATGCAAGAACTTTACACAAGACCCCTCTGCCTCAAATCTTTTACCAATCTCAGGAAGGGCAGGGTGTGCAATGAAAAGGTGCCTGGGAACCCACAAGAAAATCTCAAAAGGTAATGGGGAAACCTATACTTCCATCATAAGTATAAGACCTGTATAACACTACCTCTTTATTTTTTATTTCATTTTACTTAGAATCATTTTTCACTATACATATGTGAGTTAATATATCTTTTTTATTTCTATTTTTATCTTTTTTGGATGTGTGACTTGTTTCTCTGTTCTTTTCACCCCCAAATGCACTGGCAATATAATGAAGTACCAGTTCTTCCTGCAAAGGCACACTAAAAAAGGGGAAATCTCACGTATATAAGCAAGCTCTTATCTATTAGGGATAAAAACTCATACTTATTTACAATACAGGGGAATCTTCCACCTTGAAAATATGTCATGTGGATCCATCTTAGACTCCAGAAGATTAGACACCAACCGTCCAGACTTGAATCCTGAACCCCAGACATAGAAATGACACAGTTCTTCACAACAGCTACAGGAACCAAAGCCCATCTGGGACATCCTGAATACTACTCGAACTCCAACATGTGCCAGTTCTAATATGATATCCTGACAACGAGGAAATTAGGAACAAATGGACATAAGAACGTTTATCCTACCTTACCAATTAATGATAAAACAAAATCAGAAGACTTATCACACTATGGGCTGTGCAAAAGCCAAGAACGTGATCTACAGATGACTGGCTGATAGAACCATGACCAGGCAATATGTATTCTGGGACCAACAAGAAATCCTTAGTCTAGGGTTTGTTTTACGTCCTGCACAACAATCATGACCTCTAATTCCAGAGACCTGACTGAGGCAATTGTAACTGAATGGGTCTTCTGGAAACATAATAAAAGACCATATCCCAGGCTCCATCCGAGGTTCAGCGCAAGGACCAAAACCACCAACCACAGAAGACAGATTAAAATGACATCGAGGAAACAGAACTTCTAAAATCACAAAGAAAGACTTCATTATAAGTTCTACTCCTTGACCTGTGCACAGACTAAAACCTCTAGATTTAGAGGTCTGTTTTTATTATCCAGATTGGAGCAGAAGTCTTCCATACGCCACAAAAGCACCAAGGGGAGAGTAAATGAACTTGAAAGGAGTCTATAGATAATCCCATGACAATATATTCCAAGGGTGGAGAAACCCTGTATCTCTTAGGCCAAGGGGATTCCCGTTTCTGATGACCCCAATATTTACTGTGCCTATGCGGGATGGGGGGAGGAGAGACAAAAAGCACTAAATAATCTTCTTTTTAATCTAGTTTTTGTCAATTTCTTTGTTTTGGGGTGGATATTGTAGTAGTTGTCCATTTTTTTATTTATATATTTACTTTTCCTTTCTTCTTTTCTCTTCCTCCTTTATGTGCCTTGTCATATTTTCTATCTCATAACCATAGCAGTTATGTGGTGCATATTTTTATTGCTGCAGTGCTCACTGGATATCTTATTTGATTCCTTTTTTTGAACTGTTCTGGTGTTTCACATTCTTTTTTTTTCCCCTTCGTCTCTCAAACCAAGGATGAGAGCCTCTAGAATGACTCTGCTCATAGTCGGTATAGTTGATTTTTACCCCATTATATTATTTTTCTCTTCCTCAAACAAAACCACATAACTTAAATTTTCTAGTCCCACCTCCCAATTAGAGGGGGTAGGAATGGAGGCACCAAGACCAAACAGTTATAAGACCACTAAGTAATAAACTAGAAACAGAAGGGATCACACATTCTAGCAGTCCCTGGGGGGAGAGTGGAGGAAATGGGAGGCAGGATGGGAGCAGATGTGGGAGGAGGACAATTCGGTGGTGGGAATTCCCCTGATTCAATGTTAATATGTACCTGGAATATTACTGTGAACGATATGTAAGCCACTATAATTAAAATAAAAATTATATTAAAAAAGAATTGCCAAAAAAAAAGAATGGGTGTTGGACCTTATCAAATACTTTCTATGTGTCTATTGATATGATCATGTGATTTTTATTTTTCTTGTTGTTGATGTTGTGTATTATGTTGATAGATTTATGGATGTTAAACCATCCTTGCATTTCTGGGATGAAATCTACTTCATTGTAGTGGATGATCTTCTTAATGAGGCATTGAATCCTATTTGCCAGGATTTTGTTGAGGATCTTGCATCTGTGTTCATCAGGGATATTGGTCTGTAATTTTCTTTTTTTGGTAGCATCTCTGTCTGGTTTAGGTATCAAGGTGATGTTGGCTTCATAAAAGCTATATGGAAGTGTTCTTGTTTTTTCGATTTCATGAGAGTGTCTTGCCAGGATTGGTAGTATTTCCTCTTGAAAGGTTTGAAAGAATTCATTTGAAAGAATCCACCTGGGCCTGTGCATTTGTTTTGGGGCAGACATTTGATTACCGTTTTAATTTTATCAGTAGTGATGGGGTTGTTTAGATATGCTACATCCTCTTTATTCAACCGTGGGAGGTTATAAAGTCCAAGAATTTATCCATTTCTTCCAGGTTCTAATTTTTAGTGGTGTAAAGTTTCTTAAAGTAGTTTCTGATTACCCTTTGAATTGCCGCAATATCGCTAGTGATCTCCCTTTTTCATTTCTAATACGAGTTACCAAGTTTCTATTTCTCTCTTAGTTTTGCTAATGGTCTATCAATCTTGTTTATTTTTTCAAAGAACAAACTTCTGCTTTCATTGATCTTTCGGATTATTTTTTGAGTTTCCACTTTGTTGATTTCTGTTCTCAGCTTTATTTCCTCTGTCTCCCTATTTTTGGTTCCTTTTGTTGAGCACTTTCTAATTCTATGAGCTGTGTTATTAAACTATTCAGGTAGGCTCCTTCTTCCTTCCTGATGTGTGCTTGCAAAGCTATAAGCGCTTTTGGTGTGTTCCATAGATTCTGATAGTTTGTGTCTTTATTATCATTTGTTTCCAGGAAATTTTTGATTTCCTCTTTGATTTCATCTCGGACCCACTGGTTATTCAGTATGAGACTGTTTAACTTCCAGGTGTTAAAGTTTTTCTTCTGTGTCCCTTTGGAATTCACATATAATTTCAGAGCCTTGTGGTCAGCGAAGGTAGCCTGTAAAATTTCTATCTTCTTGATATTATGGAGTATGTTTCATGTGCCAGCATGTTTGGCTTGCACGTGGCTGACCCAGGACAGACCTCGGTTCCATCCCGGGTCCCATATGGTCCCCCAAGCCAGGAGCGATTTCTGAGCGCAAAGCCAAGATTAACCCCTGAGCGTCACTGGGTGTGGCCCAAGCCCCCCAAATATATTGATAATAATGATAACATAACTCTCTATTACTTAAAATTTATTATTATTTTAGCAAAAAAAATTTTTTTTTTGGTTTTTGGGTCTCACCAGGCAGTGCTCAGGGGTTATTCCTGGCTCTATGCTCAGAATCACTCCTGGCAGGCTCAGGGGACTATATGGAAGGGATGTTGGGATTCGAACCACTGTCCTTCTGCTTGCGAGGCAAATGCTACCTCCATGTTTTCTCTCCAGCCCTCCCTTTTTTTATTTTATTTTAACCTCACATTTAATAATAAGTTTTTCTTTGATGAAATTTCAAGTGAGAGAATATGTTAATTTGTATGAGAAATATGAAGTCATTGGATTTCTTAAATATTTCTGTGTTTACTATTTTGTTTACTTACATATTGATTGAAATATGTAAATATAGATAAATTTCATTAGCTTATGGGATATTTTTATTTGTTTTCACTCTGTATATGAACAATCTAACATATTATAGTAGGCTTGTTTTTTATTCAAAAATATAGAACTATAGATTGAGTTTGAAAACATCTTCTTGCAGTATTTCATTTGACTGCTTTATTTTTTGTGAATAAACTTTTTTATGTTTCAATAATTCTATTCCCAGAGAAATCCATACTTTCCCAGAAATTCTATTACCCTAGTGATATTAATTCACATGTTGCAAAGAAAACTTTACTTTCTCCTTTATTCACTAATTCTCAGTACTTTCATTTAACAAATAATTTGCTATCTTAATTCCACTATTCTCAGAAGATGATAGTTCTGTCTTTTAAAATATGTTCACAAAATTATATACAGACCTCTACAAATGACTGAAGCCTTAGATCAGATTATGGTAACCAAAGCCTGCCACAAAGTATTTTCTAAAATATGCCAAATAATTTAACTGTTGGGTACATTTTAAGGTCAGATTTTATAGAAATGCTTATCTTATCATGTTATTTGCTCTATAACGTAGCATGTTTCCTTATAAATCTAACCAAACAAATGCTGATCCTAGTTAGTAATTATTTAGATTATATACCATTAATTTGATATTCTATACATTCCATTATTTACTACATCTTTCTCTGTCACCTCAGTATACCCAAAATGAGTTCCACATCACAATAAACTTATTCTGCAAAACATTGGATTTAATAATTGAAACTACTTGAGAAATAGTGGAAAATCTTCTTTGTGAACAATTATAATGCACAAATAACAATATATTAAATTGTATATATTATTCCTACATGTTTTGTGAGTTTCCGCAGTAAAACAGTTGCACATAGTATCTTCATAAAATAACCTAATGCTTTAGAATAGTAGTTATTCACTTAATTGGGAAAAATTGATTACTGTAATATACTTTATTTGATGCTAAGTGAAGTGTGTATGATGTTGAAATCAATACTGCAGGTGGAATAAACATGGCATTTCATAATAAAAGATGCAAGTCAGAATGCCTTAAAATACTAGATGTAAATGGTAATTATTCATATGTATCAAGGGAAAATATTGTTTTTATTATTTTAGATAGTTCAAACTTCAGGATAAATTTTATTCACCTGATTAAAAGTTTAAGAATTCAGAACCATCAGAAATCAAAAAGTCTTCTTTAAAAATTTAGAAAAACAGCACTGTACTTGAAAGATAAAAATGATTTGTACATATTTACCTAAAAGTAATTTTGTTGATGCAATAATTATGCAAATGTGCCCAACTATATATATGCATATATATACATGTGAGCCTATAAAGTATGCAATGAAAAAGCACATGCTGATGAAATAATGACTACACTGCATTCAATGCTATTCAAACAAACATTGCCAAATGTTGGAGCATTTTTATCATATACCAAAAAGAAAAAAGGGGGCCTGAGCAATAGCACAGTAGTAGGGTGTTTGCCTTGCATGTGGCTGATCCAGGACAGACCTTGGTTTAATCCCTGGCATCTCATATGGTCCCCCAAGTCAGGAGCAATTTCTGAGTGCATAGCTAGGAGTAATCTCTGAGCATCATCAGGTATGGCCCCAAAACAAAAAACAAACAAACAAAAAAAGACATATGATTTATAAAACATAATTTTATGCTTTAGAGTCTAACGTATTTTAAAAGATTTGCTTCTTAATCACTACTCTCTAGGGAGTAGTGATGTCATATTTTGCTACCATAAATTAGGTATGCAAACATTTCATATCTAGTTATATGAGATTTAATAAAATAATTAAGTTATTAAGAGTTAGGCAGTTAGATTTGCATTTCCTTTATTTGTATGTTAGCTTTTGTCCTTAATATAAAAGTAATTAAATACATGTTAGTTAATAGAGAATGAGCTTTATATCAATTAAATATTTTAAAGTTAAATTAGAAATTCATGTGAGTATAATTAAAAAAGCTAAGCTTACTTAGATTATTTTGAGTTACACTTTAAGAAAGTTAGCATAATATTTACACATAGTATATCATTAACCCCATCACACATGCTAAGACTATATATGCAATAACTGAATAAAGACCTAGACAAAGTGGCATATAATCGACAAATATTTTTCTGCATTAATACTCTTTTTGAACATATAATATTTTCTTCAATAAAATAATAGTGTTTGTTAAATTGCTTTTAATTTATTTAAAGAAAATGCATTATATGCAACATGGTTGACATAATACATATGCTTCCAGATAAGTAAAAGAAAATTCATTAAATAAAATGGAAAGAAAAAGAAAATGGAAAAAAAGAAAAAGAAAAAATGAAAAAAGAAAAAGTACAATAGCAAGCTCATTTGTGAAAATTATTGTATTATCACTGATACAAGGGTTCTCATACTACAGTCAAAAACCCACTTGCATCCCACCAAGTAAATTATCCAGCATGCAGGTGTTTTGCCACTGCTGCCTGTCCTGCTTAGCATCTGACTCATTCTGGGCCATCAGTACACATTTGTGGGATGTGCGCTGCACTCTCCAACTTCCCTCCTTTTCTCTATATCTCAACTCCTCTCAGTCTTGGGCAGGGGACCTCAAGCTATAGCCCACCAAAAGCAGTCCCATGTTCCTATTAAAATACTGATAAGTTTGTTGATTTAGCTTTACTTATGCTTCACTTTAAATATTGCACTTGCTTCCATTTTTTAAACTTCAAAATAATATATTTGCCATGTACATAGGAATTTGTTTATAGTTTTTATTTAAAAAGTTAATTTATTTTATTTATTGAAAAAATTCACTTAGGAAATGAAAGAAGAGAGAAAATAACATTATGGAATAAAAGCAGAGATTATCCCCTCTAAGGTGTATGTAAAGTGAAATCTGAATGAGGAAAATGCTAGGATGTTTAAGCTCAAAGCTTAAAAATTAGCAAGAAAAAGGGCCACTCTAGTGTTAAAACTTAGCTTATGGAGGATGAGGCTCTTCTTGGCTACCCAATATATTCCCCTCTTAATTCACTATGAGAAGTTTAGATTGGCAGATTTTTTCTTATTTCATCGTTATTTCTAGAGACTCATAAGTCTAGGTTACAAGTCAGGGGCTGGTTCTCCAAAGAATTCCGTATAGAAAAGAGCCTGATTTGACTCCAAACTCTCGCACTGGTAACAAGATTTTCCTCTGGGAGCTTTGAAAGGATTGCAGACACCATCCCTGACTCTAAATTTGTAATATGCTGGAATGAGAAGGCTAAATAGAAGAACCATCTATTGCACAGCTACAGCAACTTCTCTTATTAAAGCAACTTCTCTTGCTCACCTAACTACTTAAAATTCAAATGATGGATGGATTTTTTATGTTAAAATAGCTTACTTCATTGTGGAAGTTATATACCAGATCAGAAGTTATAAAAGTAGTTGTTATTTTGCATACGCACAGTAATTGTTGGCTATAGAAAACGATAGTCCAGCCCTCCAACAATCTGAACTGGCCCCTGTTAAAAAGTTTGAATACCCTACTTTAATACAATGGCAGGTTTAGTAGGTCTTATTGTTATATATTAAATCTGTTAATTTGGGGAGTTCCTTTAGGGATGATACCATTAAACAAATAATGTCCAGAAAGTCAAAGCTACAATGCTACCAACTTTAGGGAAATTTATTGAGCTCCAGGACCTCCTTGATGAAGCCTCAGTTTACACATGGTGACTGTATTTGTGGGCATGGTTACAGCTGCCAGGCTTAGCTGGAATAAACAAGATATAGGGGAGGGAGTCCACCCTCGTTCCAGAAAAAGCCCGGCATACCTGAAGTGTGGTCAGATCAGCTTCCCTGCTGGGAATAGTTAGAGGGTGAGTGATCAGAGATAAGGTGATTCTGAGTGATGGAGGCAGCAAGCGTAGCTTCAACAGGTTGGAAACATGGTCTACCCTCTTCTTTTGAGATGGCCAGTTTTGTGCTGCATGGGCTGGCTACAACTATCATCTTACATACGGTTTATATCTCATTCAAGAAAAGAGTGAGTCTATGGAGCTGGCCTGGTTTGAACATGACAACTGCAATTTGAGCCATGGTTACAGCTCTGAATTGATTTTATTGAAATCTTCTATATTGGCATATAAGTTCTTGAAAATTAAATTATAAGGTGATGAGAAAAATCTAATTAAAAAAGTCCGAGTGGTAGCACAACAGTAGGACATTTGCCTTGCACTTGGTTGATCAGGACAAACTCTGGTTCAATCCCCAACATCCCATATGGTCCCCCGAGCCAGGAAGGATTTCTTAGTGCAGAGACAGAAGTAACTCCTGAGCACTGCTGGGTGTGACCAACCTCCCCTCCCACACACACACACACACACACACACACACACACACACACACACACACAGTTTTTTTATTAAAAAGAAATACAGATTACACAGTTTTTAAAATAAAAAAAGTTGGGGGTCATGATAGCACAATTATAGACATTTGCCTTACATGAAGCCAACCCAGAACAGACCTGGGTTAAATTCCTGGCATCCCTTGTGATTCCCTGACCCTGCCAGGTGCTATTTCTGGTGCAGAACCAGGAGTAACCCCTGAGCACCAGGAATGGCTCAAAAACCGAGAGAGAAAGAGAAAAAAAGACAGAGAGACAGAGACATAAAGAGACAGACAGAGACAGAGAGATAGAGAGAGAGAAAAGGAAAATATCTGTCATAAAGGCAAATGGGAAGGCAGAAGGAAGGGTGGAAGGAAAACTGGGTACATTGTTAGTAGGAAATATGCACTTTGAAGGGTTAGGTGTTGGGCCTTAAAGTGATTGAAACTCAGTCCAATCTTGAACAAATTTGCAACTCTCTATCTTACAGTGATTCCATAAAAATGTATTAAATAAATAAATAATAGAAAAACAGAAAATAGTTTTATTAAAATATGCAAATAATTTAATGTTAAAAGTAAAACTCTGATGCATAATAATAGGAAACTCAAGGTATCATTATGAGTAAAAGAAACAAATCACATAAACTAGGCAATTGCTTTGTTTTTCTTTCATTGCCTGAATGAACATTATACTAAATAAATGATATTTCTAATCTCAGTTATGTTAACTTTCTATTTGATATTCTGAAGTTGAAAGAATACAAAATAAAATCAATGAATAAATTATCCTTGAAAAAAATGACTCCTATAGCTCAACTCAGAGGTGGTCATAAATTGAGAAGAGATTCATTTATAATATCTCATTTACCTAAAATGTAAATTTTTGTCAAGTAAGATAACAGCCTTTGAAATATCATTTGTTACCAGCTAAGGTAAAATGATGGGTAATTTGATAACATGATCTTTCAATTTAATATTGCTTCTAAATTAATTTTCAGATATATCACTTTTCTGAATTTTAATATAAATTATTTTGTATTTTATTTTCTGTTTTCAAAGGAATTTCACTTAATCATTTAATGTTAGTACAGGTTAGCATACATTTTCTAGACTAGAATTGACATTTTTTAATGTAAAGATGAAAGTCAATAGAACTTTGGTTTTAAAGCATTGTGTTTTAAAGCTGCATGTGTTTTTTTTTCTCATTTATTGCTGTATGTTGTGACCTTAAACCTATTGCACCCAACAGCATCATTAATTATGTGTGAGACTATGTAAGTATTTTTGAGACTCACTTCATAGAGAAAAATACACTGCATGGTATTTCTTCACCTCCTGTATGCTGAGGCTAATATTATCAACATGGAACTTGTTTTCAATAAACAAAATATTGAACCCTTCCCTATTGCACCTCTGCTATAAACTGTTAAAAAAAATCTGTACTCTAAAGCTTAAAAAATTCTTAGATTATAATTAATAGCTCTGCTAAATAGTTACTTATAGGACTTCCAAAGTCAATTGCTAAAATCAAAACTGATCTTTCATAATCAAGCATTTTGAGATGGATTAAAATGTAGGTGGCACAAATTCTTATTTACTTTTAGGTATTCTCATGACTTTATTTTTTTTATTTTTATTTTATTTTTTTTTTTTTGGTTTTTGAGCCATACCCGGTGGTGCTCAGGGGTTACTCCTGGCTGTCTGCTCAGAAATAGCTCCTGGCAGGCACGGGGGACCATATGGGACACCGGGATTCGAACCAACCACCTTTGGTCCTGGATCGGCTGCTTGCAAGGCAAACGCCGCTGTGCTATCTCTCCGGGCCCTTCTCATGACTTTAGAATGTTCTAGATACATTGTAAAAAAATATATATTGTTCTCAAAGGAATGGAAATGCTTTGAGACCAGTAGTAAATAAATAAAAACAGCAGTGGATTAAACATAAATAAGAAAAAGAGTACAAAACTGTTTCAGAATAATTTTTCAGTATCAGCTCATCTATGACAATTATTTCATTATCAGATGGCTTCTGAATCATATTTTTTAAAACTGGTGGCACACATTTGCAAAAAAAAAATAGGTCAGAGTTGATTTAGAAATCACTGCTTCTCTGCTCTTTGCTATTTTGAGAATATGGTTTGATACTGTTCCATAAAGATACTATAGTGGTTACATGAACTGTTTTAATACCTATTAGAGCCTCATCAGTGGTCAGAGTGGCAAAGTCACTGTAAAACAAAAAGTATTACTTCAGACATAGCCACATATCATTAAGTGAAGGTAGGAGAGATTTATC
The DNA here is from genome assembly GCF_024139225.1 of Suncus etruscus. NCBI lineage: Eukaryota > Metazoa > Chordata > Mammalia > Eulipotyphla > Soricidae > Suncus > Suncus etruscus. Next base: position 43,855,983 of record NC_064849.1, on the reverse strand, counting down.
TAACAAATTATCTCACTAGATAAGATCATCTTGATTGGATTCAATTTCCTATTTCCATGGCATCTTACCTAAATTGCTAAATAGATTCACTGCAATTCTAATAAAATTTCCAATATAATTTTCAATTAATTAGAGTGGTCACTAATGAAGTTATATAGAATCATAAGACTCACCAAATAGCCAAAACAATAATAATAAGAAATTACGAGGTATTACATTGCTTGACTTGAAAATATATTATGAAGCTATAGTAACCAAATACCATGATACATAAGGACAAACTCTGTGACAAATGGGTTAGAATAACATACCCAAAGACAAACATCCATATATATTGTCAATAAATTTTTGACAAAGGGGCTGATTACATAAAATGGAGATAACCTCCAACTAATGTTATTAAGAAAACTACCACATGCAAAAGATAATGGATCCATGTTTCAAACCTTACATAAGTCAATTTAAAGTAAATCAATGGGTCCATCCCTGAATCTGTAAGATACATTGAGAAAAATATTTGCATAATAATTCATAAATTGAACCTTGAGTTTGTTCAATGATAGCCTGTTGGTAATACCAAAAACAGAAATAAGCAGGAGGTACTACATCAAATTCAGAAGTTACTTCATGACAAAAGAAATATTAAAACTAAAATCCTCTTTATTGAATGAGAGAAAATGCTCCACTCAATATATCAGATTAAATGTTAATATCCAAGATCTATAAAGCGCTCACAAAGATCAACAAAAAAAAATCCAATAATCTTATCAAAAAATTAGGAAGAGGAAATAAACAAATAATTCTTGGAAGAAGATAGCCAGTGGAACATTAAAAAGTGTTCATTTTCATTTAATATCAGAAAATTCATATAAAGATAGCATGAGATTCCACTACATGTGAGAATGACAGGTATCAAAAGCATTTGGAATCCCTTTTTATTGGTGGGAATGTCATAAAAAAGGAAGTATTTCCTACTGTTGATAGGAAAGTTGTCTTGTTCAATCACCATAGAAAGCAGTATGGAGATTTCTCCAAAAGGTCAAAAGAGAATTTCCGTATGAACCAGAAATTTTACTTCTTGATATATAGCACAACACACTAAAATATTCATTCAAAAATATATATGGCCATCATTATTCACTGGCATAATCATTACAATAGCTAGGAAATGGAATCAGTACAGGTGTTCAAGAACAGATGATTGAATAATGAAGGTGTGACATTCATACATGTAGTGACTGCTCACCAGGGACTAAGAAAGAGAGAAGAAACTTTAAGTATAATTTTTATTCCTCGACCTGTCGAAGAAGAAAGAAAAGTGAATAGATACAAAGCATGCAGCATTTTTCTGATATTTTATCTGGCCCCCGCAAGCCAGCAAGCACTGCTCTGGTCAATATTCTCTGGGCTCCTCCACAGCATTCCAAATTTTTCCTTTTGTATTGGCATGGCAAGAGGATGTGACATGGGGTATATCCAAGTTCAACTGCCGTACTCATATATACACACTATAGAATACCATTAGGCTACAAGGAATAATGAAACCATGCAATTTTCTGCAACTTGAATGGAACTGGAAAAATCAAGCTGAGGGAGATAAAAAAAAACATTACTAAATGATCTTACTTATGTCTGGTATGTAGATCAATATAAGAAGAGAATGAAAATTAATCAAAGATGGCCAAAACTTTGGTCCTGAAATGAAAAGATCAGGGAAGTAGAATGAAGAAAGAAAAAAAAGAATAGGTATCTGGAAGGTAGCAAGAGAAAAGTTCAGGCGATTTGGACACCAGTAAAAAAGAGGTGTGGACTTTGTATCTTGTGTGTCTGTAGTATGTGTGTGTGTGTGTGTTAGTCACCTAAAACATTTTTATAGATATATTTAGTAATCACAGTACCATTAATATATAAACAAAGATAATGAATTTCCAATTGGAAAAACTAACCATGATAACAGAAAGGCACAAGTTGTGTGTTCCTTCCTGACATTTTTTACAAAAACAGAATAAAGGGCCGGAGAGGTGGCATGGAGGTAGGGCAGCCTTGCATGCAGAAGGATGGCGGTTCGAATCCTGGCATCCCAGATGGTCCCCTGAGCCTGCCAGGAGCTATTTCTGAGCATAGATCCAGGAGAAACCCCTGAGCGCTGCTGGGTGTGACCAAAAAAAACAAAGAAACAAACAAACAAAACAAAACAAAAACAGGACGAGCTAACTGCACTAACCCTTAGAAAAACAGGACATACTGAGATATAGAAAATATTCTGCCCCTCTTAAAGTCTAGCAAGCCCAGCTAACATTGTCCTTATGGAATTACCCCCTTTGGCCAGCTTCGGCCACCTATACTCTATATAAACCTTTGCTTTTCTCAATAAAATGTGCTCTTGTTTTACTCTGATAGAATCTACCCCCACGGTGTCTGTGTGTGTGCTCTCACACTAAGGCCAAGAATCTTTCCATCCTTCTAACGTTAGGAGCAGCATTGCTGGAGGAGTAGCATTTCGAGCTACCTGAGTTCCTAAGATTCCCCCTTGCTGGCCCAGTTGATGTCGGGGCTCTTCAGAAGGGTAGCCGACAATATTGTCTCCAGAATTTCACCAAGAATAATTCCTGAGTGCAGAGCCAAGAGTAAGCTCTGTATGCAGCCAGCTATACTTATCCAAAAAAGAAAAGAAAAAAATATTCATGAGCATAACGATTCTATTTTGGGTTATCTATTTGACTTTGTTTCCTTTATATTTGTATTAATCTTCTTGTGTCATTATTTTGTTTTATGTAGTTTATTTCTGTGGGAGCACAGAATGCTCAACCTATTTCTTTACATAATGCTCAGCATTTTAATCAAAATATAACTTTGGGTGGCACATAATAGAATAACTTGTATTTTTATTTTAACTCAATTAAAATAAAATTTAATTTTTATATTTTTTGTTTGGTTTTGGGGCCACACCCAGTGATGTTCAGGGGTTACTCCGGGGTATGTGCTCGGAAATCACTCCTGGCTTGGGGGACCATATGGGATGCCAAGATTGAACCGAGGTCCGTCCTGGGTCAGTCTCATGCAAGGCAAATGCCCTATCTCTGTGCTATTGCTCCAGCCCATATATTCTACTTTTTTATAGTAAGATGAGTTCATTGTTCGTACATTGGTAGATTTGGAAGCTAGAGCTTTCACTTTTTTTTCAGTAGAACTACATAGATTATTTTGCATGTTCTTCCAGATGGAGGCATGTTGGATTACTGGTCCCACCCTAAAAAATATTCATATTCCTACCTGTATTACCTGAATTTCCAATGTACTATGTCTTTAGATCTAAAATAAATTTAAAAATGTTATTTTTGGTGCCACTCCTTCTGTACTCAGGGATCACTCCTGGCAGTGTTCAGTGGATCATATGTTATTATGCCAGAGAACAAATTCAGGTTGGTTGTGTGCAAGTAAGACAAATTATCCACAGTACTATCTCCCTACCCCCAATATAATTTTTTAATTTTATACAAACTTTTCTTTTGACTTCTACATACTAAGAGGATTGCTTTGAGGACATGATTCTGCTCTTTCAACTTGTTCCACTTTTCTCTTATCTCCTGTTTGATTATTCCTCAAGAGATCATAGACATTTCGGGTTACATACCTCACTCTTCAAGTAAGATACAACCATATGAATGGTCTGAAATTTTCAACAACATATTTATAATTCCTTTTTTTAATTTTATGCTTTTCCTACATCTTTATTTTGATAGCTAAAACTAATCAATAAGATAATAAAAATAGAATATATATTATTTTTCTCACTCCAGTGTTTTCACTCTAATGTGCAGATGTTATTGTTATCTAATATTATAGTTCTTTTGCCTGATGTTTCTTTAATATGCTATCTCATTGTTTGTAAAAGTATAAACAAATATAAACTCAAACATATAATTATAAATTAATTTATTAATACAATTTTAAAAGTAGTAACACATTATGTATAAATAATTATTATTTGGTAAGTTCTATATAACTTTATATAGTATAACTGTACATATAAATTATAACTATTTAATATGCATTGATCCAGTTTATCTCAATCCTTTTCCAAAATAATTGCCTCTGTTAAAATTAAAAATGACCTTATATCTAGTTCCATAATCTAGTACAATGTTTACAATTTATTGGCCTCTTCCCCCAAAGCCTTTTCATTTCTTCAAACAACTTTTAATTTCTAGAAATATTCCTAGATTTAAATGCCACATTATGAGTAATTTCTGTATTCCCCTTTTGGGCAAACTGCTACTTATCTGGCAAGCTTTTAAAGCTATTTTCAAAAAAGACTTCCCAGGGACCAGTAATTAGCTTCTTTTAAACATTTAAAGCATTTTAGTTGAATTTGTGTTCAATACTCAGAATGCTTAATAAGATTTTTAAGAAGAAATTTATCTATCTCTCTTTTATAAAGTACTTAAAGCATTATGATATACTATCTATAAATTAGGCCTATTAAACCTTTGCATTCAGAGATTATGTCTTACAAAAACTGTAAGGCAATCATGAAAATGATTAAATTTAATGGCTTGCTATTAATTATTATACATTAATGTATCTAGAATATTAATATTAAAGACAATGTATTAGAAGATGCCTCTCAATAATATATTAATTTCCATGGGAGTTAGTTCTTATTGCACTTACACTAAGATAATTTTACTGCTTACATATTAAAATTTTTGATCCATTTTTAAAAGTAAGTGGTACTCAGGATCCATTTATATAATCATTTCCTCTTCAAACCTGAAATAGTGAATGATGAATCTCTTCTAGTACATAGTAATACATGATAACATTGGGTTAGCTCTATACTCATAAAAGAACACATCAAAAATAAAAAATACTCAAATATATTTATGTTATGGTAACAGATTGTCTATTATGTCTCTCTATGAATGGGTTTTATTAATCATAGTAAAAATTTCTTGAAAAATAATCTAAATAAATCATGACATGAAGAGTTATTTCAAATTAGCTAACTCTCGAGCGTTGGTTCTTGAGTCATTGTATGTAAAATATGTGTATAAAACTCCAAATATTTATGAAGTGTTAGTTATTATTTAACAACTTATAGGAGTATAGTTTTTTTAGGAAGATTTTCTAAGTCCAAGCCTCACACTAATTCCTCCCTGGATCTCTGTAAACAAAAACCTTGATCTAGCTAAATGTCTCAGTTTTGTGCACAAAGTTCCAGTGATCTCTTTGGCCACTGGTTTGTCACTGATGTTGTTTGGTGTACAACTACTTGCTGATATTTTCTGATCTTGGTCCCTTTGGCTTTTCTTTCTTTTGTTTTTGTTTTGTTTTTGTTTTTGGTGGAGATGGGCTTTCTTTGTTCTTTAGCTATGTGGCTGAAACTGCTACTCCCTATTGGCTATAGGACATAAGGTGACCACTGCCCTTATTCTTAACCATTTCTATCATCTGACTGGTTGCCCCTCATATTGTTGTGATTTAAAATGGCCAATGACATGCACTGATTACCTGGAACCCTTCTCCTCTATCTTCACCTCCATAATAGAAGAAATGTTATTAATGAGCTGCATTTTAACTGATCTAAACTTAATATCTGCAGGCATCCATTTTTATTATATCTAGAATTTATAATTCTTGAATAATTTTTCAATGATGCTTCACTTAGCTTTCAGACATTTGGAAAAATTCCATTGAATTTAACATAAAGAATTTTAGTATAAAATTTTAATATAAAATGTCTTAAAAATTGGGGCCGGAGCAATAGCACAATGGTAGGGTGTTTGCCTTGCAAGTGGCCTATCCAGGACAGACCTTGGTTTGATCCTGGCATCTCCTATGGTCCCCCAAGCCAGAAGCAATTTCTAAGTGTATAGCCAGGAATAACCTCTGAGTGTCACTGGGTTTGCCCCCCCCCAAAAAAAAAAACCTTAAAAGTATGTCTTGAAAATTATAGAATCAAATCATTGATACATACTTGGGAGAAGCAGTTCTTTTTGTCATTATTAGTCATATAACCTGCCTTTTCTTAAAAGTTAAACATAATATGTATCTAAGTTATATCCATTAATATATACAAATAGAGTACCAATTAGTGAACAAAAAATTTAGAAGAAAATAAAGATAGCATTGCCTTTTGTTGTTGTTTTTTTTCCATGTGCTCTCATTCATAATACAGATAAGGCAAAGGGCCCAGGCTGACATGTATATGGGGTACATTTAATGTGCCATCTCTTTCTATACAGTTTGTATATAAGTACAATCTTTAGCAAGCACTGGGAGGCTACACTACATTTTGAAGCAATGCAATACAACCCAGAATTGCTCACAAAAACTATTCCTAACTTTAAAATAGTCGATTTTGGGAACTGGAGAAATATTATAGTTGTTTGAACACTTGTACTGCAAATGGAAAACCTAAGATCACTTATGATGTCCCTCGACCAGTCAAGTGATCCCTGAGCTCAGAACCAAGAGTGAGCCCTAAGCACTACCAGGTGTGCCCACCTGAAAAAAAACTGTCAGTAAAATACATTACACAAACTCCCAAAGGTTTCAAAAAAAGTAAGAACTTACAAAAACTTTAGGAGTTAGTATAATAGTAAAACATAATTATAATCTGATTAAAAAGTAAAAATGAATTTCTAACAATTATTCAATGAATAATAGACTAAACAGCAAATTTAGAAATTTTGAATATTAATATAAAATATTAAAAGTTGGTAATAAAATGCCTAAATGTTTAAAGAAAATTAAATATTTTAGATGAGTAGAATATGCAGTTATATGTGGAAAAATACTTAAATGTTAGCTTCTCATCTTTAAGAAACTGATATCACTTGGAGATAGTTATTCCATGGCTTCAGAGTTAGAAGACACCACTGAAGTCAGTATTCTGCTCATTTTCCCAGGTGTTGATGGAAATACTCAACTTGTACAGTACTCTATGCTTTGACAAGTGAGAGGGAGTGATAAACAACCCTCTGTGTTGTTTCATTAAAAATGTTGTTTAGGCCTCTAAGGTATTATAAGATTTAAATAATGCAGCTTTTTAACATTTAGACATATGTATAATTCCTTCCTAGTATGCAAAATGCCAGTAAAATGTTAGAGAGATTTTCATATAATTTTAATATGTCACCACAGAGCATCATTCTTTCCTACATTTCTGCCCTGTTGTAGTTCTTTGCCAGATTTATTTATAGTATTATTTACTTCCAGTAATATCTTCCCTTTCCACCATTCTAAAAACATTATTTGATATGCTATTAATGGACCCAGGAAATAATATTTTCCTTTTTATTGATTGATTTATGCTTTAGAAATTCAAAATTTCTAAAATGAAAGCATCTTTTAGATGGATAAAATTAATTTTTCAGTTTTTATTGCTGCATACATACAAAACTTAATATTCCACAAAATAAATAAAAAGGGTAGATTAGGGGCTAGACTGATAGTACAGTAGTAGGGTGTTTCCCTTGCATGCCACTGGCACGTGATTATGCAGAGTTCAATTCCCAGCATCCCATATGGTCCCCTGAGCCTGCCAGGAGTGGTTTCTGAGTGCAGAGCCAGGAGTGACCCCTGAGTAGCACCAGATATAGCCCAAAACCAAAACCAACAAAAAAAGTCGATTAGATATGTAATAATACAGAAATTGATGTGTTTCTTCATTTTACTTCACAAAGCAGTTTATGAAATACCAGTACAGGATAATTTGACTATATATATAGAAGTTTGCTTTCATATTAACAGACCCTTTATTTTGGGGGAGTTGGTAATGATTTTGGTATCTCACTTGATAATGAATTATTCTCTAATATTAGAAATTATTTTAATTGTAAATAAATTCATAAATCCTTCAAATTTGACCTGTTTTTCAGTTCCAGTTAATTCTCATGATTGTTAAAGTCATATGTATGTCCACACAAACTAAATGATACAAAAAAGCTAAAACTCTAGCTTAAGGGCATTTCCTATTTTAATTTTTATTTTATCTCTCTGACTCATCCTTCAGTGACAGCAATGCTGTTGCCTGATGGACATGCACTGGGGGAATTTTAAGCATGGCATATTTTAATAAACTTTTGCTAAAAATTGTTATTTACTGCAAAAGAGTATTTTCACTCCTTTCTTAGGCTTGCAGATACTTTAAAAATAAAAGTGGCGGGGGGCCGGGCGGTGGTGCTGGAGGTAAGGTGCCTGCCTTGCCTGCGCTAGCCTAGGACGGACCGCGGTTCGATCCCCCGGCGTCCCATATGGTCCCCCAAGAAGCCAGGAGCAACTTCTGAGCGCATAGCCAGGAGTAACCCCTGAGCGTCACAGGGTGTGGCCCAAAAACAAACAAAAAAAAAAATAAAAGTGGCATCTCAGGAGTTTAAATATCAAGGTTACAATTCTAAAATTGATCAATTATGCCAAAATTTGTGTAGATGTACTTAAAATTATTTTAGAGTTGATGAATTTTCAGTAATACACTGATAGTTTGTTCCTCCAGATGTGTACTGATAAATATATATTTTGCTAATAACAACATATGTGTTTATATATTTGATCTCTAGATAAATCTTTAAAATGATATATAGCAATTTTAAATGAGAATTCTTATATCAGTGTCTTAGGTTGTTTATTTCAAACCTAAATGATTACTGAATGCAAACAAGGAATGAGACCCATTTCAAAAATAAGAAAATCTAACAAATCAAGTCTTTGACATTTGAAAAAAATTAAGTTATACCAGGTGATGCTCAGGTTGTATCCCTGCTTCTACTCTCAGGAATCATTCCAGGCTAGACTTGAAAACTACATGAGTATTGAGACTTGAATTGCAAAGTCACATGCAAGACAATATTGTATTCTCTCTTCAACTCTTGATATTTCTATATTATATACTTGTAAAAGTTTATGAATTTAAGTTTACCTATCAAGCTTGTCTGTCTGGTAGTCTCTTAAAAAAGAAGTAGAGTTTCTAAAAGAAGCCACGCTGCTGATTCATCCCAGGTAAATGGATCTCTGGATTAAAACTGAGGCCTTTTCAAAAAAGGTTTGGCAGATTTCTTTCCCTTCCAGAGAGACCCAAGAGCCTCCACACCCTCCCTTCTCAGACACATCATCAGCCTAGCACAGTTCCTGAAATGACACCTTCACATTTCAGAGTACTGGTTGCCTCTAGTAGGCATACTACATAAAGAATGCCACCAAGCTCAATGACACAAAAAGTAAATCTTCAGATACTTACTTAGTAACACAATTGTAAGAAATAATAATTATTAAATATTTATTTTATTGATCTATTTTCTGATTATCCCATGTGCCGTTATGTTTTAATACGCAATATGAAGTAAATTTGCTTGTGCCTGGTGAGGTGGTGATTTTGGGAAAGAAGGAAAACTGGAGACATCAGTGAAGGGAAAGTCACTCTGGTAGTGGAATTGGTGGTGAAACATTGAAAGCTTGAATGCCTGAAACAACTCTTTTATGAATAAATTTGAAAATTACAGCATTTAAATAAAATGATTCTACTTGAATAATAAAAGTTGATCTGTTTAGAACTTGAAAAATAGAATTAGAGCTTAGCCTTTCTTGACTTTTACATTTAGTTTTTAATTTGACAAATATGAAAGAAATTGGTGTTTAAATTAACCTTTTGGATAACATCAGCATCCATAAAACACATTAGAGATTTTTAGAGTACTTTTTTCTCTTAAGTGCTTCTTAGCATATAGAACTACATTAATATATAATAACAGCAGTCACCATGTTTGTATCGGGCTATTTTCATAGACTCATTCTGTTCTCGAAATAAATGCAAACCAAGCCAAAAAAAATAATTTCCACAAGTTTACTTTTTATTGTACTTTTTAAATTTTTCTCTTCTTTTTTATTTTATTTCCTTTCTATTCATTTTTTTTGTTCTTTTCTACTTTCTTTTTTTTTAACATAATTTTTATTTTAATTGTAGTGGCTTACATATCGTTCACAGTAATATTCCAGGTACATATTTACATTGAATCAGGGGAATTCCCACCACCGAATTGTCCTCCCATAAATTCAAACCAATTGGGGCCGGAGAGATAGCATGGAGGTAAGGCGTTTGCCTCTCATGCAGGAGGTCATCGGTTCGAATCCCGGCGTCCCATATATGGTCCTCCCGTGCCTGCCAGGAGCAATTTCTGAGCCTGGAGCCAGGAATAACCCCTGAGCACTGCCGGGTGTGACCCAAAAACCACAAAAAAAAAAAAAAAAAAAAAAAAAAATTCAAACCAATTGTATATATAAACACATAATAATATAAGAATCAAGTATTACCCTGTTTTATCTGTCCCATCAGATTAGGAGCAACATCAACAGTATCAGAATTTTACATGAAGTAAACTCTTAAAAGTTAGTGTTAATTAATGTGTAAAATTCATTGAAATCATGAATATGATATAATATAAATCATCATATCTTCCTCTCATCCATGTCTTTATAAAACATAAATTATTTGAATAAGACATAATTCATTCCCTTACTGTTTTTCAAATTTATTTATTTGTTTGTTTGTTTTTGGGCCACACCCGGTGATGCTCAGGGTTTACTCCTTGTTATGCTCTTAGAATTCATTTCTGGCTTGGGGGTCATATGAGACAATGGGATCAAACTCAGGTCTGTCCTGGGTCAGCTGTATGCAAGGCAAATGCCCTACAGCTGAGCTACCACTCCAGCCCCTCTATTCTTTTTTTAAAATAAATTTGCTCTCACATATCTGGAAATAAGTATATTATGGTCAATTGTGTCAACTATGTGGTACATTTTTATTAAATAAAGTAGATAAAAACTTTATTAGAAACCTGTCAAGGAAAATAAAAAATTTGTATTAAAAAATTAATTCTTCAACTAAATGGGTATATTGTATTTTTCAAATGAAGTTACACTCTAATTTATCTTAATTACCTGCATTTTATCATAGAACAACTTATGTGATAACTATACTAAAATGAGATAGATTAACAATAAGAAAATATGCAGTTATTAATATAATCATATATTCAATAAACAAATATAGATATAGAAATGAAAAATTCTTTAGGTTTCTCATTGTATCAATATTTCAAAAAATCTAAAAGTAACTGGGAATAACAGCTCTATTATACTCTTATGAGATACTTGAAAATTATGGTGAAAGAAGAAAATTTACAGAAGAGTTTTTACAAATATTAAGTGAATGAAGAAATAAATCAGAAAATGAGCTAGCATGACATTAAAATCATAATAAGGATGACATCGATTAAATTGTCTGCACTATGATTCTTCAGATGAGTATCCAGCTATATTTTCTAAATTTAGGAACAAGTAAACAATATATTTGTAGAGATTTAAAAAATGTTATCATTAAATTAATTATTCAACTAGAGTAAAGTCATCAATCTTTTAATAACAAAAGTCTAGACTTTTTCTGTCTAGGGTCAAGTAGCAAATATTTTTAGGCTTTGTCATTTATCTTGTTGCTGCTATTGGTACTCTTCTTACAATGTATAGTTAAAGATCTAATAAAACTTTATTAGATAGTTTTATGTATAAACAGGCAACATGAAGCAACTGGATTTGATCTGTAAATTGTTTCTGAATCACACTTATTATTAACTTAAGTTTATTTTATTTTTAAGAGTCCATATCATAGTGGTGCTAAGTATTTAGGAGGAAAAAACTCTTCTTCACTCAGACTCAGCAGTGCTCAGGATTGACCAGGTTATTGATTGTGCCAATGTGGGGAAGTTGAGTGGTGGGACACAAGCAAATTCTGCAGTGGAACTCAGAGTCTCATACAACTTACACATACTTCACTAGAATGATCTTCCTGGACCTAGTTTCCCATATTAAGTCATCAAAATGAGGAGTATAATAGAGGGGTGGTATAGACTGAAGGTAAGTAAAGATATATTAAAATAGGGTTCAAATGGCCTCTTGCCCTATGAATCAGTGGCATCAGCCTTGAGAAGCTGAAGAAATGTGCAAGGGTATTGTTTTATAAAGGAAATGCAAAAATAAGTGAGCCTGGGTTTCTGCTGGTAATTTAAAAGGCAACATATGGTTTAAAAATGGCCCTTTATCTTTCAATCTTTTTAATATTTTTTATTTATTTAAAAATCTTGATTACAAATATGATTGTGATTAGGTTTAGTCATGTAAAGAACATCCCCCTTCACCAGTGCAACATTCCCACCACCAATGTCCCAAATCTCCCTCAATCCCACCCCACCCCCACCTGTACTCTAGACAGGCTTTTCAGTTCCTTCATTCATTCACATGAGTATGGTAGTTCTCAGTATAGTTATTTCTATAACTGCACTCACCACTCTTTGTGGTGAGCTTCATGAAGTGAGCTGGAAGTTCCAGTCCTTCTCTCATTGTCTCTGAGGATTGTTGCAAAGATGACTTTTATTTTTCTTAAAACCCATAGATGAGTGAGACTATTCTGCCTCTCTCTCTCTCTCACTGTGACTTATTTCACACAGCATAGTAAACTCCATATACATCCATGTATAGGAAAATTTCATGACTTCATCTCTCTTGACGGCTGCATAATATTCCATTGTGTATATGTACCATAGTTTCTTTAGCCATTTGTCTGGTGAAGGGCATCTTGGTTGTTTCCAGAGCTGGCTATTGTGAACAGTGCTGCAATAAATATAGGTGTGAGGAAGGGGTTTTTGTATTGTATTCTTGTGTTCCTAGGGTATATTCCTAGGAGTGGTGTAGCTGGATAGTATAAGAGCTCAATTTCTAGTTTATGGAGGAATCTCCATATCGCTTTCCATAGAGGTTGGACTAGACAGCATTCCCACCAGCAGTGGATAAGAGTTTCTTTCTCCCCACATCCCCACCAGAACTGATTGTTCTCATTCTTTGTGATGTGTGCCAATCTCTGTGGTGTGAGATGGTATTTCATCATTGTTTTGATTTGCATCTCCCTGATGATCAATGATGAGGAGCATTTTTTCATGTGTCTTTTGGCCATTTCTTTTGGTATTTCTTCTTTGTCAAAGTGTCTGTTCATTTCTTCTCCCCATTTTTTGATGGGATTAGATGTTTTTTTCTTGTAAAGTTCTGCCAGTGCCTTATATATTTTGGATATTAGCCCTTTATTTGATGGATATTGGGTGAATAGTTTCTTCCACGGTGGGTGGCTCTTGTATCCTGGGCACTATTTCTTTTGAGGTGCAGAAGCTTCTCAGCTTGATGTATTCTCATCTGTTGATCTCTGCTTCCAGTTGTTTGGTAAGTGGATTTTCCTCCTTGAAGATGCCTTTAGTCTCAGTGTCATGGAGTGTTTTAGTTGTTCTATATACCTTATGGTATCATGTCTGATATCAAGGTCTTTAATCCATTTGGATTTTACCTTCATACAGGATGTAACTGGGGGTCTATGTTTGCTTTTTTGCAAGTGGCTAACCAGTTCTGCCAGATACACTTGTTGAAGAGGTTTTCCCTGCTCCACTTAGAATTTCTTGCTCCCTTGTCAAAAATTAGGTGATTGTATGTCTGGGAAACATTGTCTAAGAACTCAAGCTTATTCCACTGATCTGAGGGTTTGTTTTTATTCCAATACCATGCTGTTTTGATAACTATTGCTTTGTAGTAAAGTTTAAAGTTGGAGAAAATAATGCCTCCCATGCTCCTTTTCCCTATGAGTGCTTTAGCTATTCGAGGGTGTTTATTGTTCCAGATAAACTTCATAAGAGTTTGATCCACTTCTTTGAAGAATGTCATGGGTATCTGTAGAGGGATCGCATTAAATCTGTACAATGCTTTGGGGAGTATTGCCATTTTAATTATGTTAATCCTGCCAATCCATGAGCATGGTATGTGTTTCCATTTTTGTGTGTCCTCTCTTATTTCTAGAAGGAGGGATTTATAGTTTCCTTTATATAAGTCCTTCACATTTTTAGTCAAATTGACTCCAAGATATTTGAGTTTGTGTGGCACTACTGTGAATGGGATTGCTTTCTTCATGTCCATCTCATCCCTATCATTATTGGTCTATAAAAAAGCCATTGATTTCTGTGTGCTAATTTTGTAGCCTGCCACATTGCTATATGAGTCTATTGTTTCTAGAAGCTTTTTGGTAGAGTCTTTAGGGTTTTCTAAGTAGAGTATCATGTCATCTGCAAACAGTGAGAGCTTGACTTCTTCCTTTTCTATCTGAATTCCCTTGATATCTTTTTCTTCTCTGATCGCTATAGCAAAGCACTTCCAATACTATGTTGAAGAGGAGTCGTGAAAGCAGATAGCCTTGTCTTGTACCAGAATGTAGAAGAAACGCTTTTAGTTTTTCTCCATTGAGAATAATATTTACCATTGGTTTGTGGTAGACGGCTTCAACTAGAATGAGAAAGGTTCCTTCCATTCCCATCTTGCTGAGAGTTTTGATTAAGAATGGGTTTTGGACCTTATCAAATGCTTTCTCTGCATCTATTGATATGACCATGTGATTTTTATTTTTCTTCCTGTTGATGTTTTGTATGATAGTGATAGATTTACGGATGTTAAACCATCCTTGCATGCATGAGATAAAACCTACTTGGTCATAGTGTATGATCTTGATGGTGCATTGGATCCTATTTGCCAGGATTTTGTTGAAGATCTTTGCATCTGCATTCATCAGGGATATTGGTCTGTAATTTTTTTGGCAGCATCTCTGTCTGGATTTGGTAACAAGGTGATGTTGGCTTCATAAAAGCTGCTTGGGAGTGTTCCTGTTTTTTTAATTTCATGGAAGAGCCTGTTTAGGATTGGTAGTAGCTTCTCTTGAAAGGCTTGAAAGAATTCATTAGTAAATCCATCTGGGCCTGGGCTTTTCTATTTAGGCAGATGTTTGATTACAGTTTCAATTTCCTCAATAGTGATGGGGGTGTTTAGATATACTATATCTTCCTTACTTAATTGTGGAAGGTATAAGTGTCAAAGAATTTATCCATTTCTTCTAGGTTTAGTAGCATAAAGTTTCTCAAAGTATTCTCTGATTACCCTTTGGATCTCTGCAGTATCTGTCATGATCTCCCTGTTCTCATTTCTTATATAGGTTATCAGGTTTCTCTTTGTGAGTTTTGCCAATGGTCTATCAATCTTGTTTATTTTTTCAAAGAACCAACTTCTGCTTTCGTTGATCTTTTGGATTGTTTTTTGGTTTTCCACTTCATTGATTTCTGCTTTCAGTTTTGTTATTTCCTTCTGTCTCCCTATTTTTGGTTCCTTTTGTTGGTCATTTTCTAATTTTATGAGCTGCATCATTAAGTTATTTAGGTATGCCTTTTCTTCCTTCCTGATGTGTGCTTGCAAAGCTATAAAATTTCCTCTCAGGACCACTTTTGCTGTGTCCCAGATACTGGCAGTTTGTGTCTTCATTATCATTTGTTTCCAGGAAAGTTTTTATTTTCTCTTTGATTTCATCTCGGACCCACTGATTGTTCAATAGCAGGGTGTTTAATTTCCAATTGTTAAAGTTTTTCTTCTGTGTGCCTTTGTAGTTCACATCTAATTTCAGAGCCTTGTGGTCAGCAAAGGTAGCCTGCAAGATTTCTATCCTCTTGATTTTATGAAGGTATGTTTTATGTGTCAGCATGTGTTCTATCCTGAAGAATGACCCATGTACATTGGAGAAGAATGTGTATCCAGGTTTTTTTGGGTGGAGTGTCCTATATATATTTACTAGTCCTCCTTTTTCCATTACTCTTCTCATGGTTAGTATGTTTTTGTTGGGTTTCAGTCTGGTTGACCTTTCAAGTGTTGACATGGCTGTGTTGAGGTCTCTCACAATTATTGTGTTATTATTGATGTCTTCTTTCAGATTTGTCAGTAATTGTATTAGATAATTTGCTGGTCTCTCATTGGGTGCATATATGTTTAATAGTCTGATTTCTTCCTGTTTCACATATCCCTTGATTAGTACATAGTGTCCATCTTTGTCCCTTACAGCATTTCTGAGTATAAAGTTGGTGTCATCAGATATTAATATGGCCACCCCAGCTTTTTTAAGTGTGTTGTTTGATTAGATGGTTTTCCTCCAGCCTTTAATTTTTAGTCTGTTTGTTCTGACTATTCAGGTGTGTTTTCTGTAGGCAGCAGAAGGTTGGATTCATCTTTTTGACCCATTTTGCCACTCTGTGTCTTTTAATTGATGAATTTAGTCCATTGACATTGAGGGAGATGATTGTCATAGGATTTAATGTCATCTTTGTAGATAAGTTTGCTGTGTTTGTTGATCTCTCTTGTTTTAAAGTAGACCTTTCAATTTTTCCTTTAACGCTGGTTCCATTTTATTCAGTCTTGTCACAATATCCCACTACTGTCTTCTGGCCTTGAGAGTTTCTTTTGACATGTCTGCTGTAAGTCTTAGGGATCCTCCTTTGAATGTAATTTCCCTTTTTGATCTTGCTGCTTTCAGTATTCTATCTCTATCTGTGGGATTTGTCATTGTAACTAGGATGTGTCTTGGCGTGTTTTTCTTTGCATCTCTTTTAGCTGGTACTCTTCGGGCATGCACGATTTCATTACATGTAGTCTTTAATTCTGGGAGTATCTCTTTGATAATGTCTTTGACAGTTGATACTTCCTGGAGATCTCCTACCTGGGTCTCTGGGACTCCAATGATTCTTAGGTTGTTTCTGTTGAGTTTATCAAAGACTTCTATTTTCATCTGTTCACATTCCTTGAGTACTTTTTTCATTGCCTGTTCGTTTGTCTTAAGGTTCTTTTCCAATTTCTTCTGTTTTGCTGAGTTTTTCTGCATCTCATCTTCCAGCACGCTGATTCTGTCCTCAGCTGCTTTTACCCTGCTGACTAGGCTATCTACTGAGTTTTTCAGTTTGGCAACCGTGTTTTTCAGATCTGTTATTTCAGTTTGAAGTTTTCTGATTTCTGTCTCTGTGTTTTGTTCAGATCGATCTATGCTTTCATATTCTAAACTCCTTATCTGAGAGGTTAATTAGATGGTCAAAGTTTTTTAGGTCATCCAAGCTATCGTTTTCATTCTCTGTGCATGTTGATTGCCTGTGAGGTTTCCCCATTTTCCTGCTTGTAGTGTGATTTTTTCTGTATGTTGTGGTGGGGTTCATTGGGTAGAAAGAGTGCACGGTTGCGAAGTGAAGTGGAACAGCTGTGCTCTTCTGGAGCCTCTGGGAGTGCTATTTTTCTGGGCCCTTTTTGGCCCACTCCCAAGAGGTTTCGGAGACAGGACAGTGGAAAAGCACACACAGGCAACACTCACAGTCATGAATCATTGGGCAGGCATAGATTTTCCCAGCCTGACGTCACAAAGAGGTGACCTTCCTTTCTGCAGAATAATGCAGATAGCCGGTTTTCAAGGTCCGACACAGTTCTATGGTGCTCAGCCCCTTGGGTGAGCCTCTGGGAGTGCTATTTTTCTGGGCCCTTTTCGGCCCACTCCCAAGAGGTTTCGGAGACAGGACAGTGGAAAAACACACACAGCAACACTCACAGTCGGGAATCACTGGGCGGGTGTAGATTTTCCCAGCTTCTATCTTTCAGTTTTAATTAACAATGTATTTAATAATATTTTTTCATATGCATAGAAACTATATAGGAACTATGAAAATATAATAAGACTTATGTTTCAGGGTTTTAAAAAATGCAGTCAATGTTTTGTTGCCCCTTGTGTGTCCCCTGGCTTTCTGATTGGTATTCTCTTCTCTCAAAAGACAAGCTCTACTAAATTTTGTATTTATCACCCCCCAGTTTTGCTGTACCTGAATCTCAGTTAAAGGACAAGTCTAGAATTTAGATGACTGAATAAATAGTTAGAGACCTCAAGAGAGATTGAGAAATTTCTCTCCCAGAGGTATATATTTACATTTCAAAAGCTGATAACTCCTGATGCTAGCCAGCTATTTACATTCAAAAGGATTAAAAATTTGGGAGACCTTCCTTTTCCCTTTCCAGAGTTTTGTTTAACACAGAGAGAAAAAAGTTTCTTTCCTTCTATTTGGAGGAAAACGTGCCACTGAGTTGAGTAACCCATAGAAGCTCCATCCTATACTTAATAGTTTTGAGATTTTTCTCTTTTGAGATAAGAAACTTCTCTTGTGCACTCAAGTACATACATACTATCTCATTCTCATTGCTTCCACTAAAGGAGAAACAACTCATTGCGACTGAATGTGCTTACTATTACTATAACAACTTCCCCATGCCCCTCAATCCTATTACTTACAAAATATCTAAAGATATATATCAAAAATTATTATAATCAATATAAAATATGTGTGATTATAACACAAGTATAATCCTCTGCATCCCTACCCTTTTTACTCTAAATATTGCCAAACGTTCACCATAGACAAATTATTAAACTGTAAGTTTATATAATGTATCTTAAATTTTAGACTCCCACATATAGGGATTAGGAGATGAGAAAAATATTTACTCTCCTGACAGGATAATCATCTCTCAGTATCAAAAGAAAGATAGAGCTGAGTTATAAAACAGGTCTGGAAAGATTATTTGTGACACCTTTTCTTCTATTTGGACATTTCTTGATAATGATAATGTTGGACAAACAGAGCTGCCAGAGACCATAAAATCTAGTGATCAGGCTCCTTATAGATGCAAGGCTGTCATATATAAGTCCCCAAGACCAGTAGTCATGCCAGCTGAGGAAAAATAAAAATCTTTTAAGGATGTTAGAAAGCAGAGACAATGAGGGACTATTATAGTCCAGATAATAGCTGCATTGATGATGACTATTATTTTTCCCACTGATAATCTTTTTTTCTATTTATTTCCAATAAGAGAGGACACTAGCACATTCTTCCATAAACTTTGCCCCAAATGTACAAGATTACACAAATAGCACATGGGATAGACTTGCACGGACACTGCTGCCTCTACACTGTCTTAGCAATTCTTAAGATTAAATGACACTCTCTTCAGTTTCTGGAACTGTTTCTCTTAGACAGTTCTTAAGTCATATTCTGGTCCTGGGACTGACTATCAACTGTATGTCCTATAGAACTAGAAATTCCCAGTGCCCACCACTGGTCACCTTCTCCCTCTACCATCTCTTGCTTCTTTTTCTGTTCTCAGTCAACTGTTGGTACTGAGAAGATCCTTTTACAATTTACCACATGCTAAGTTTAGTCTCACTGCTGTTTTCTTGGTAACACAACCAAGATCAAATATAAGTTTGAAACTTTTAAAAATGTGTCTGAATGACCCTTTTACTACCTTAAGGGTATGGTCAAAGCACCTATTTTTAGACGTTAAAAATGTTCTCTAACATTACAGTTACGGTAGAAAGAAATACACTAACATTCACCAACTCTAGCACCTGATAACAGCTCAGTAGTATAGGGATTTTTCTCTTAACTCTAGGACAATAATAGCTACAATGTCTTTGCCTAGGAGTTTGTTAGACTAACAAGCTCTCTGCCAGAGAGAATAAATCAGATTTAGCGTTTTTATTAGATCTTGATTCCTATCCACTGATAGGAATTCCTCTCAGTGGATATCCTATCACTATCAACTATCCACTATCAACATCCTATCCTTTCAACTGATAGGATTCCTATCCACTGATAGAAATGATGAATTTTAATACTTAAGAGTCTGCCTGACTTCAAATATATCTCATTAGAATCATTGGGATATGGTGGCTAAGTTTTTTTCTTTTTCTTTTTAACGAGGTGTCAGAATTAGGAATCATTGATACAGAATGGCTTGGAATTCCTTTTTTCTATTTATTGTCTTGGGTTAGTCACAAAGCCTATAAATTTTCTCTGTGTTCTCAATGCTCCCATTTTTTTTTTTTTTTTAGGAATTTTAAAGTACTTTATAGTATTTCTTTTCTTGCAATCTCATAAAATCAAAATAAAAAACCATACACATTGCCTTAGCCCAGCGTCTAGAAATTGTGACTTTCTATTCTATCCTCAAGAGACTATGGATAAAGTGAAACTAATAAATAACCATTGAGTGCAGCTTCCAAGCACAAAATCAGTGCTCCTATTCACTTCTTTCAAAATGCTGTTTCAGTTTGGTTGGGAGCATTTTCAGTTTCGCTGTTCTGGGGAAGGTGGAAGTCAGTAATGAGGTTTTGTCCCCAAGACAAATAATTCAATCCTTTGTTATTTCCCAGTGATTTGACTTTAGAGCAGAGGACCAAAGAGAGAAATAAAAATATATAAATAGTTGCAATGGTTTAATTCTCAGGTCATTGATTCTTACCCAAGAAAAATTGTTAAGGACAGTTGAAAAAGTCTTCCAATTTTTGGTACATAAAAAAGATAATTCACAGACTGACAAAATCAAATTGAATAAGTAATACCTCTTAATAATAAAATGCACTTTTATTTTATAGCAGTTTAAATATAGTTAGTACACAGGTCTATATAATATTTAAAGCTCTTTATGAATTAAAATAAAAAATAGTAAAAGAAAATATAATTAATATTGTTTACTATTATTTATAGTAATATAGAATTTAAATATTATAGTTTAATAATTTTACATAGATAATTAAATAATCAAGATAAATGATATGAATTATGAGATTGTCAAATGTTTAAATGTAATTTATATTTCTTTACTTGCATTACTATTCCTCACAGACCAAAGTCCTGGTAAAAACAAACATAAATTTAGAACATATTGGAACTTGAACTATTTTATCATTGTTAATACAAAAGGACAGATAAATTCAATTATGGCCATGAATGTTGAAATTTGATCACACTTTTAACATGCATGAAACATTGTTTTACAGAATAAAAGTTAAATCTACAAGAATACCTGATGAATAGTGATGTAAAATAATTAATGCAATACTTGACTTTTTATATAATCTACTTTGTTGTTGTTTGTTATATTATTTTGGGGCCTCATCTGGCAATGATTAGAGGTTTCTCCTGACTGATGTTATCTTGATGAAGGATAACTCCTGGTGATGCACCAAGGACCACCTGTAGTATCAGGGATTGAATTGGGGTTAACCCCATGCAAAGAAAGCACCTTAACCTCTCTAATCTCTCAGGCTCATAGATAATATAATTTAAAAATTAGACCTCAAGACTTATTAAGGATTATTTTTATTTATTTATTATTTTACTTATGAGGTATATTTATAACATACTAATGAATATTCTCTTATAAGCTTTTTAAATGATTTAAGCAACTTAGTTATAAAATTGCTCATGATTATTAGTTCTACAATATACTCCACCCTTTATCAATGCACATATCTCAACACCAATGTCCCAAGTTTCCCTTCCACCCTCCTCCACCTTGCCTGCCTCTAGGAAGACATTTTTTATGATTTTTTTTAATTTTTACTTTTTTACTTTTTTATTTTTAATTATGAGAACAAAGATGCAAAGAAAGAGGACAAGGTAAAGTTACAGTGGAAGGACAATCACCCATAAACAGAATTCTCAGAAATCCCCTTGCTGATATCTGAACTTTGAACTTTCAGCCAAAGAGCATTAAGAAAATTAAAACAGAACCCATGTACAATTACTTTGTCCAAGTCCCCAGATTGTATTACAAAGTATTTCTTAGCAGCACACAAAGCAATCTAAAGCCATAAAACTTATGTAACTCCTTAAACGTTGAAGGCAAAGTACCTTTTTACATTTTCATGCACATGCATATTAGTTTAAGTTAACCTCAAAAGTTTAAGTGGGTTGTTTTTCTTAAGGATTAGAGTCAAAGGAGCACAGTAAAAATGGTGCTAGAGTGGCGTTGTTTGCATAGGCCCACCAAAATATGAGGGACATGGAAAGGAAAAGGCTTGGCCTAAATACAAGGAGACCCTACCCCTGAAGTTTCCTGGCATAAGACCAACTCTAGGCTGCAGGCAAACTAGTTTGTCCAATCCAAGTCATTGTCTGTAGTGCCATTACACTTTAATTTTCACACAGTGTCTGTTGTTGGTATCATGTTTTTGTATTAAAGATCCTGAAATCTGCATATCCTACATTGCAATCAGGATGGTGCAGAGCATCCTCTCGTTTCATCTCACAATTAAAGGGTACATTTTACTTCTCTCCCTCTCTCTCTTTTCCTTTTTATTATTTTTTTTACTTTTTTGGCACTGTGATTTTTACTACTGTTAATGAAGGTGTATCATGTATATCACTTTCTTTCCATTTAGCTCCCATTTTTTGTCCAGAATGATTAGTTGCAACTATCACTGTAATAGTGTTCCCTTCTTTACCCTAATTGCAATGCTATACTTTTTTGTGTCTAGTTTCCTACCCTAGAATGCTCCTCTTGGTTCTCATCTCTCTTTCTGGATGTTATTGTGAGACAATGCTTTTTTTTTATTATTTAACAAATGAGTGAGACTATTCTATATTTACCCACTCCCACTGACTCAATTCCCTCAGCATAATAAAATCCATATACATCTATATATAAGCAAATGTCTTGCTTCATTTTTTTTTCTAACAGCTGTGTAATATTCCATTGTGTAGATGTTCGATTGTTTCTTTATCCATCTCTTCTTGGGCACTTGGGTTGTTTACAAATTCTGAATATTGTAAACAATCCTGTGCACACATAGGATTATAAAAGATGTTTCTGCATTATTTTCTGGGGTTCATAGTATATATCCCTAGGTGTGATATTGCTGCATCATATGGAAGCTCAATTTCTAGTTCTTTTTTGTTTTGCTCATTTGGGGGGGGGCACACCAAGTAACACCCAGAGGTTACTCCTGGATATGTACTCAGAAATCGCTCCTAGCTTTGGGAGCCATATGAGATGCCATCGGATCCAACAGCAGTCATTCCTAGGTTAGTGTGCAAGGCAAACGCTCTACCACTTGCACCACCGCTCTGGCCACAAATTTTAGTTCTTTTTTAAGAACATCCATACTGTTTTCCAAAATGGCCAGACCAGTCTGTTTTCCCATCAGCAGTGAATGAAAGGCTCCTTTTCCCCAATATCAGAACAGGTTGCTCCTGTTCTTTGTGATATATGCAAATCTCTCTGGTTTGAGATACCTTATTGTTGCTTTGATTTGCATCTTCCTGAAGATTAATAATGCTTAGCATGTTTTCATGTGTTTTTTTTGAACCTCTTTGTTTTGGGGGGTCACACTCAGTGATGCTCAGGGGTTACTCCTGGCTATGCGCTTAGAAATCGCTGCTGGGTTGGGCGATCATATGGATTCCTGCGCTAGAACCAAGGTCTTTCTGGGTCAGCCACCAGCAATGCAAACACCCTATAACTGCCCTATTGCTCTGGCCCCTGGACATCTTTTTTTTTTTTTTTTTTTGAGTTAATAAATGTCTGCTCAGGGCCGAAGAGATAGCATGGAGGTAAAGTGTTTGCCTTGCATGCAGAAGGATGGTGGTTCGAATCCCCACATCCCATATCCCTGAGCCTGTAGGGGCGATTCCTGAGCGTAGAGCCAGGGAGTAACCCCTGAACGCTGCCAGGTGTGACCCAAAAAACAAACAAATAAACAAAAATGTCGGCTCATTTCTTCTCCCCATTTTTGAATGAGAATAGATTCTTTTTTGTGCTAATTTTTATCATTGCCTTGAATATATGTTGGATATTAACCCGTTGTCAAATAGTTATTGGATGATTAGTCTTTTCCATTCTGTGGGCAGTCTTTGTATCCTACTGACAGTACTTTTGAAGTGTAGAAGTGTCTCAGTTTAATGTAGTTCCTTGTGTTCAACTTGTTTCCACTTGCTTGGTTAGTGGTGTTTCTTCTTGAAGATGCCTTTAGTCTCAATGTCACGGATTGTTCCATTGTTTTAACTCTACGTATCATATGGTTTCAGGTCTTATATCAGGTCTTTTATCCAGAATGATCTGACCTTTCATGAGGTTAAAGAAAGGTTTGAATTAACTATTTTCCATGTAATTGTCCAATTTTCACAAACCATTTGTTTTCTTGTTTTATTTTGTATTCTTGCTCCCTTATTGAAGATTAATTGATTATATATAGTGAGTGAGTGTCAAAATATTCAAATCTGTTTCATTTATCTGAGGGTATGTCTTTATGCCAAAAACAAACTATCTAATGACTATGGCTTTATAGTACAGGTCAAAATTGAGGAATGTGATGTCTCCCATCTTCTTTTCCCCATCAATTGCTTTAGCATTAAATATGTACAATGTTTTGGGAAATTTTTTCATTTTACTGATGTTGATCCTCCCAATCCAGGAGCAAGATATACATCTCTATTTCTTGTGTTCACTTTTATTTCTTAAAATAGTGTTTGCAGTTTTCTTTGTATAAGTTTTTCACCATTTAATTAGTTAAGTTGACTCCAAAGTACTTGATTTCCTGAGAGAAAAAATGTGAGTAAGATTTTTAAATGTCTATTTCTTTTCTTTCATTAATTATATAGAAACCATTAATTTTGTGTACTAATTTTGTAGACTGCTACTTTATAAATCTATTGTTTCTAGAATCTTTTGGTCTTTAAGAGTTTTTAAATATAGTTTTATGTCAACTGCAAACGGTGAGAGCTTCACTTTTTTTCTTTCCTATCTGGATGCCCTTGATGTCTTTTACTTGACTAAGTGCTATGCAAGCATTCCATTACTGTATTGAATAGAAATGGAAAGAGTGGGCACACTTGTGCAAGATATTAGAGAAAATGTTTTTTGTTTTTCACTATTGAGTATAATATTTTCCATGAGCACGTGATAAATTACCTTGCCTATATTGAGAAAAGTACATTCAATTCCCATCTTGTTATGAGTTTTTATCATGAACAGCTGCTAGACCTTGTCAAATGTTTTCTCTGTATCTATTGATATGACTATATGATATTTTTCTTTTATTGATGTAGTGTTATATTGATTAACTTGCATATATTACACTATATTTGCATCTCTGGAAAGAACTCTACTTGATCATGGTCATCACCTTCTTGATCACTTCCTTGATGAGTTGTTGGATTCTATTTGCTAATATGTGAGGATCTGTGTTCATCAGGGTTATTGGTCTATAATTCTTGTGTGTGTGTGTGTGTGTGTGTGTGTGTGTGTGTGTGTGTGTGTGTGTGTGTGTGTATACATGTGGTGTCTCTGCTTTTGGTGTCAGGGTGATGTTACCATCATAAAAAGTATTTGGGAGCATTTCAATTTCTTCAATTTTTTGGAAGAGCATAAAAAGTATTGGCAGTAGATCCTCTTTAAAGGCTTCACAGAATTCATAGTGAATCCTTCTTGGCTTGGGCTTTTGTTTTTAGGAAGTCTTTGATTACCATTTTAATTTTCATTTTATTTTCTTCCAGGTTCTCTTCTTTTGTGTCATAAAGAGTCTCAAAGTAATCTTAGATTACCTTCTGAATTACTGTAGTGTCTATAGTGACGTCTCAATTTCATATCTGAATCAGCTCATTAATTTTCTCTTTCTTTGTGACTCTTGATATAGGTTTATCTTGTTTATTTTTCAAAGAACTAACTCTTTCTTTAATTAATCTTTGGGCTTGTTTTTTTTGGGGGGGAGGGGTACCAGCTCAATGATGTTGCTCTAAGTTTCATTATTTTCTTCTTCCTGTTTATTTTGTTCATTTTACAGTTTTATAAGCTGTGCTATTAAGTTATTTATGGAGGCTCTTCTTTACTGATGAATGCTTACAAAGACATAAATTCTCCTTTTAATACCACTTGTGCTCTGCTCCACAAATTCTGATAAATTTTGTACATTCTCATTTGTTTCCAAATATTTTGATTTTTTATTTGATTTTGTCACTAACCCTCTGTAGTGAGCTGTTTATTTTCCAGGTGTTTCTGTGTCTGTAATTCACTTCTATTTTCAGTATATCGTTATCAATAAGGTAGTTGATATAATTTTTTGGGGGGTAGGGCATATCCAGCAGCAATCATGAATTTCTGGCACTACACTCAGTTATTACTCCTGGCAAGCTTTGGGGACCATATGGGATGCCAGATATCAAACTTAGGCTGGCAGTGTGCAAGACAAATACCTTTGCTGCTGTTCTATTTCTTTAGCCCCCACATTTTTTTTTCTTCATTTTTTGGATATGTTTTATGGCCCAACATTTGGTCTATCTTGGAAGATATTTTATATCCATTGGGGAAGAATGTGTATCCATCATTCTGGGGGGAAAATGCCCTATATATACATATATACACTAAGTCGTATATGTATACATATATGTATATGTAAACTAAGCCATCTCTTCCATTTCTCCCTTTAAAACCCTATGTTCTTAAGTTTTACCATGATTGATCAAGAGATGACATGGCAATGTTGAAATATCATATTAGTTTTGTGTTGCTATTGGTGTCTTTATTCAAATTTATTAACAGTTGATTTATCTATTTCTGGCATCTTGTTGGATGCATGTATGTTTAAGAATATGATTTCTTCTTGATGTATATATCCCCTGATTATTAAGAAATGGCTTTCTCTGTGTCTTATAACCTTTTTAAGCCTAAAGTCTCTGTCATCTGATATTAGTATGGCCACACTGGATATTTTTAAGGGAGTTGTTTGCTTGAAGAATTGTACTCCAACCTTTAACTTTGAACATGTATTTGCTCTGACTTTTTTAATTTTTTATTGCTCAGACATACACACGTGTTTCTTGCAGGTAGCAAAATGTTGGATTCAATTTTCTGGTTTATTTTGCCACTTTGTGTCTCTTAGCTGGTGTATTTTTTCCCATTAATGTAGAAAGATATAATTGTCATGAAATTTTTAAAGCTCTTTTCCAACTTCTTCTTTTATATGGAGGTGTTATACAGCTCAGCTTCCAGGTCTCTGGATTCTGTACTCAGCAGCTGGTGAAGCCTTCTAGTGAATTTTTCATTTTGTCTTTTCATTTCTCTTTGTAGTTTTCTTATTACTATTTTCATATTGTCTTAAATCTTATTGGCTGTTTGTTCAGTTCATTTTATAGTTTCTTTGTGTTTATTGAATATCCTGCACATTTCCTCTCTAAAGTCTTTAGCATATTGGTTTTTATCATATTGGCCTTATCATAAGTCTTTATCACATTATAGGTGGCTGGAACTAGTCTTCCAAACAACTATTGTGATTCACTAATCATGGTGGTGCTCTGCTTGTTTCCCCATTATTACTTTTGCAGTGTAGTGGTATTTTCTATGTATGTATTCTATCAGGGTTTATTGACTAGAAGAAATCCATAGTGCTACCTTTCTAGTGGTAAGGCCTGGACTTCTGCTTTCCTCCCAGATAGTTCCTCTGTGGTGAGCCATTTTATCAACTTTTTGACACATTTTCATTTTCCCCTCTACCTACTCTCGATTTAGATAATTGCTTCCATTGGTTTTATGAGTAATATCATAATTATACACCCAAATATAGACACCTGAAAGGCAGTGTTTTTCTTAATATAGCTAATTATATTTTCCTCATTTATAATTACCTTACTTATAAAAAAGATCTAAAATTAATTTAGAAAAGTTTGAATACTTTTAAGACAATTTGATCTGGAATTTACTTATTCTGTTTTCAAACTCTAAAAAAATTATGCTGTCATTTTTCTAAGGACATAAAGACTTGCCTAAAAGGGAAAGTCAGCCCTGACTTAAAAAAACACATTGGTCTCGTACTGGCATACAGACAGGGCTTGCAATTTTATTACTTTAAGCTGTTATGATAAGGCATGCTACTTTGATTTTTTTTTTTAGCTGTTGAATACACTTGCCAAAATTCAACAAATAGATGTAATTCCTACACGTTCAAAAATCATGCTAAGGGAGTTAGGAATTGTTTCATCTTGCCAACTATATCAATTCAACCATTTTTAGAGTAAGACAGAATGTTGACGTTTTATTCATAAGAGAGAAAGTTTTCACAAATTTCACTAATAATATTAAGTTTTTTGATAAATAATATATATTGTTATTATACATATAATAAATATATAAGGCACCTATTTTTTAATTTATTTTTGATTCGTGGAAAACACCCAATCATACCCAGAGCTTATTTCAATTCTGTACTCAGGAATCTCTTCTGGAGGGCCTCAAAGAACATATGTGGTGTCAGGGGTCAAACCTAAGTGAAGTTGTATGCGATACAAGTCCTCCCTTCTTTACTATCCCTAGCCCATTACATGTTGATTTAAAATGTTACTTAAAATATCTAGATAATTAAGTATAAAAATAGGAACAAAATTTATAAGACAAAACGAAATTGACAGAGTGAAAAAAATCAAGTATCTTACATGATTTAATTATTTTACTCTCTCATCAACCCTGTCAAAGTTTCAATACTTTCTATTTGTGGCTTTTGCCCTCCAAAACCATTTTAGTTAATTAAATGTGTTGGGTACATGAATTTTTCTTTATAGGTGTTAAATGGAATTGTTTTCATAGGTTTTAAGGCTTCTGTTAGAAGTAAAAAATTTAAAAAATTTCCTCCAGAGGAGTATAGCTGTGCTATATAATAAATTTTGTGACAATGAAGATGGAGAAAAAAACTTCTATAGATTGTTTTCAAAAGAACATAAATCCTGTTTCTCTCTTGCATCTCTTCTTTTGTTTTCCTCATCTGTTAACTTTGTCTTATTAACTACAGCCTGTAGTTTAATAACCAGGTACTTTATCCATAAAGAAAAGAAGTTCATTTAACTTCTCAAATTTGAAAAACAATTCAATTGTCAAAAACCTATGCCTGTCACAGACCGTTTATGCTATGAGTCAGCACAAAAAAATTAAAAGGTCTTTTCATTTTTTTGTGCTGACTCACAGCACAAAGATGCTTCAAAGATATTTTCTGCTTTATGCTTAATTAAATAAGATGATAGGTTTTCAATGCATAAACAAGTGAATGTATTCACCAGAATATATTGTCAACAAGTCAGGGAAACATTATGGTTCAAAGAATTAGACACAATTCTTTGTCTTTTGTTATTGCATGTTGGAATTCAGAAAAATAATTAAACCTAGCTATTTAAATTACTATGGAAAGGTCAAAAATTTTAGACCACATTGAAGAAAGAATTATTTTTATTATTAGGAGTTAGTTTCTTGAAGAAATAGAGATTTTAATATGTTTGTAAAGTTATAAATTATTTTCTGCTTTCCAAAATCTTATTTTGTAAAGCCACAAACATGTTCTGTGCCTAAAAATAAGTGCTGGTACCCTGGCCCCAACAAGCCTCCATACTCTTGCCCAGCAAGAAGCTGCAACTACCACTCCTACTGACTCACTCTATTCCCAAGTGCAAAACTAGCCTCCCCCATCTCTTATTTTTTTCTTTTCTTTTTTAATTCTTGTTCTGGTTCTGTTTAACACAAAATTCTAGAAGAAATGTCTAGCCTGGAAAATAGCTCAGGCCAAGACCAGGACTCAGATACTGTATAGCCTGACATTTCTACCCCTTACTGTACCGATAATATAATATGACATCATTCCTTTTTGCATAGGCACACTAAAATGGGGAAATTTTTTATATAGAAACAAACTCATATATACTAGGGATAAGAGCTCATAAATTTTAAAATACAGAAACACTTCACACCCTGAACACTTGTCATGGAGTCTAGACTTAGACTCACTAGATTGGACATCAACTGTCCAACCCTAAACCCCAGATCCCAACCTTAGAACTGATACAGTTCCCTGCACTAGCACCAGGAACCAAATTACCAGTGGGGAGTCCCTAATACCACTCTGGCACCAACTTTTGCCAGGCTATGTGCATAAGACATCCTGATGACAAGGAAAAGCAACAACTTGATCTAAGGGTAGTTTCCCCAACCTCATCACCTAATGATAAAATGAAATCAGAAGACACCCCATTATTTTATCTGGGCAAAAACCAAGATCACAAATTACAGAAGACTGACTGCAAAAAACCGTGACTGAGTAGAACTTCTGGAACTATAATGAAAGACTCTTTCCTAGATTTTGTCCTTGGACCTGTGTATAAACCAAGATCAAGATTGACCTTGAGAACTACAACTGAGCAAAATATTTCTTGGCACCATAAAACAAACAAACAAACAAATAAACAAAAACAGGATTCGACAATGATCATAGCCGTAGTAGCCTATACTTGATCCCAATACAGTGTATTTCAAGGATGTAGAAACCCTATATCTCTTAAGCTGAGGGAATTTCCTCTCTACTTTAAACAATTACTGTGCCTATGTAAAACAGCAAACAAACAAGAAACACAAAAGAATCAAAGTATACAAAAAAAATTGCCACACCAGATCCTCCTCCTATTTTTTTCTATTCTTATTTTTTAATTAATGTGGATTATATTTTATTGTGACCAATGTGAAATACAAATCTTCTACAAATATATGTAAGCTACAAAGTGACAGTGAATTAGATCCATACCCACCACTAGTGTACTCCCTCCACTCCTGTTCCCAGCATGTATCTCATAACTCCCTTCTTTGCTCCTTGGACTGCTAGTATAGCCAGTCCTTTTTGTATATATCTTG
Organism: Suncus etruscus; assembly: GCF_024139225.1. Taxonomy (NCBI): domain Eukaryota; kingdom Metazoa; phylum Chordata; class Mammalia; order Eulipotyphla; family Soricidae; genus Suncus; species Suncus etruscus. Next base: position 43,825,560 of record NC_064849.1, on the reverse strand, counting down.
ATAAACATTGGGTATCTGGATTTTGATGAGGGCTGGAAAGTCCAGACTATAACAAACTTATCACAAAGAGTGGTAAGTATGGTAGAAGAAATAACTACACTAAGATCTACCATAAGAATGATAGAGAAATATAATGCCTGTCTTGAAGACAGGCAGGGAATGTTGGGAGGTAGGAAATGTTGGGATATGGTGGTGGGAAAGTATCATTGATGAAGTTGTTGTGCATTTTATGGTTGACCCGATTATGAGCAAGTTTCTAACCATGGTGCTTAAGGAAATTATTTAAAAAATAAAATAAAGTGATGGCAGAGATTGCAGTTACTTCAGATGTCATCTTTAAAAGTATATGATTCTGGGTTGGAGCGGTGGCACAAGCGGTAGGGCATTTGCCTTGCACATGCTGACCTAGGATGGACCACGGTTTGATCCCCCAAGCCAGGATTGATTTCTGAGTTAATAACCAGGAGTGACCCCTGAGCATCACCGTGTAGAGCCAAAAAACTCAAAAAAAAAAAAAGTATATGATTCTATAAGTTAGTCTTCTATAGGAACTGCCCTATCTTTCCAATTGACTTGATAAAATTATAATATTGTTATTATTTCCTTGGTGGTGTGTCCAGATTTTATATTCATTGACACATAATAAAAACATTTCAAAAAAAGAGCAGTAATGAAAGCATGCATAACTGAGAATGCAGAGAGAACTATGTAAATGGAAAAAAGCATTTTACTGAAAGTAGTAAAAATGAATAGTGTTTTACTCAGCTACACTAAAGAAAATTTTTTTGTTTTTATTTTGAGGTATGCTGAAGATGAACAGTGCTCAGGATGCTGCTGTTCTATTCTTGGCCAGCTTTTATGCAGTTCAATGCAGAGACATGAGTGAGATTTTCCCTGGGTTCTGTGCTACTTTCCCAGGAATATCCAAATCACCCTGGCTATGCTGGCCTCCCAGGCCTCACATGTTAGTGCTTAGGGGACAAGAGATGTTTGGGATCACAGTTTGGACACATTGTACAATCCCCTAACCTGTTTTATTCTTTTGAATAAAATATAAATAAGTATACAGCTTCTTCAAGGGAGCATTATATACAACTGGAATGATGATTTTTCTGAATATATCTGTATTTCTATTTTTCCTCTTTTTTCTTTATTTAAACATCTTGATTACATATATGATTGTGATTAGGTTTCGGTCATGTAAAAACACCCCCATCACCAGTGCAACATTCCCACCACCAATGTCCCAAATCTCCCTCCATCACAACCCACCCCCACCTGTACTCCGACAGGCTTTACAGTTCCCTCATTCATTCACATGATTATGGTAGTTCTCTGTGTAGTTATTTCTATAACTGCACTCACCACTCTTTGTGGTGAGCTTCATGAAGTGAGCTGGAAGTTCCAGCCCTCCTCTCATTGTCTCTAAGGATTGTTGCAAAAATGACTTTTATTTTTCTTAAAACTCATAGATGAGTGAGACTATTCTGCATCTCTCTCCCTCCCTCTGACTTATTTCACTCAGCATGATAGATTCCATGTACATCCATGTATAGGAAAATTTCATGACTTCATCTCTCCTGACGGCTGCATAATATTCCATTGTGTATATGTACCACAGTTTCTTTAGCCATTCGTCTGTTGAAGGGCATCTTGGTTGTTTCCAGAGCCTGGCTATTGTGAATAGTGCTGTAATAAATATAGACATGAGGAAGGGATTTTTGTATTGTATTCTTGTGTTCTTAGGATATAGCCCTAGGAGTGGAATAGCTAGGTCGAATGGGAGCTCAATTTCCAGATTTTGGCGGAATCTCTATATCACTTCTCATAGAGATTGGACTAGACGGCATTCCCACCAGCATTGGATAAGAGTTCCTTTCTCTCCACATCTACCCCAGCACTCATTGTTCTCATTCTTTGTGATGTGTGCCAATCTTTGTGGTGTGAGGTTGTTTTGATTTGCATCTCCCTGATGATTAGTGACGAGGAGCATTTTTTCATGTGCCTCTTGGCCATTTGTATTTCTTTTTTTATCAAAGTGTCTGATCATTTCTTCTCCCCATTTTTTATGGGATTATATTTTTTTTCTAATCCTGTATATTTTGGATATTAGTGCCCTGTATACTTGGGATATTAGCCCCTTATCTGATGGGTGTTGGGTGAGTAGTTTCTCCCATTCAGTGGGTGACTCTTGTATCCTGGGCACTATTTATTTTGAGGTGCAGAAGCTTCTCAGTTTAATGTATTCCCATCTGTTGATCTCTGCTTTCACTTGTTTGGAAAGTGAAGTTTCCTCCTTGAAGATGCCTTTAGACTCAATGTCGTGGAGTGTTTTACCAACGTGGTGTTCTATATATCTTATGGTATCAGGTCTGATATCAAGGTCTTTAATCCATTTGGATTTTACCTTCATACTTGATGTTAACTGGGGGTCTATGTTTGCTTTTTTGCAAGTGGCTAACCAGTTCTGCCAGCACCACATGTTGAAGAGGCTTTCTTCGCTCCATTTAGTATTTCTTGCTCCTTTTTCAAAAATTAGGTAATTGTATGTCTGGGGGACAATGTCTGAGAACTCAAGCCTATTCCACTGATCTGAGGGTCTGTCTTTATTCCAATACCATGCTGTTTTGATAACTATTGCTTTGTAGTACAGTTTAAAGTTGGGAAAAGTAATGCCTCCCATTTTCCTTTTTCCTAGGAGTACTTTAGCTATTCAAGGGTGTTTATTGTTCCAGGTGAACTTCATAAGTGTTTGGTCCACTTCTTTGAAGAATATCATGGGTATTTTTAAGGGGATTGCATTAAATCTGTATAATGCTTTGGGGGAGTACTGCCATTTTAATTATGTTAATCCTGCCAATCCATGATCAGGTTATGTGTTTCCATTTCCATGTATCCTCTCTTATTTCTTGGAGCAGGGTTTTATAATTTTCTTTGTATAGGTCCTTCACATCTTTGGTCAAATTGACTCCAAGATAATTGAGTTTGTGTGGCACTATCGTGAATGGGATTGTCTTCTTGACCTTCTTGACTTCCTTCCATTCCTTATTATTGGTGTGTAAAAAAGCCATTTATTTCTGTGTGTTAATTTTGTAGCCTGCCACCTTACTATATGAGTCCATTGTTTCTAGAAGGTTTTTGGTAGAGTCTTTGGGGTTTTCTAAGTAGATTATCTTGTCATCTAAAACAATGAGAGCTTGACTTCTTCCTTTCCTATCTGGATTCCCTTGATATATTTTTCGCCTGATCACTATAGCAAGCACTTCCAGTACTATGTTGAAGAGGAGTGGTGAGACAGGACAGCCTTGTCTTGTACCAGAATTTAGAGGAAAAGCTTATAGTTTTTCTCCATTGAGGATAATATTTGTCATTGGTTTGTGGTAGATGGCTTCAACTAGATTGAGAAAGGTTCCTTTCATTCCCATCTTGCTGAGAGTTTTGATCAAGAATGGGTGTTGGACCTTATCAAATGCTTGAATATATATATATATTTCTAAGTAGGATTCCAGTTGCTTTTATAATCTATACTTAAGCAATACAAGTACAGATATGCTTAATGATGTTCATTATTTAAATAACCAAAGGTGTTTAATGGTATTAAAACTAACCTAATGGTTATGAAAAACTTTAGGTATTTTATTTTAAAATGTTTTCTACTTATTTCTGGGGGGCATATCTGGTGTCACTCAGGGTGATTCCTAGCTCTGTGCTCAGTAATTACTCCTAGTAGGCTTGGGGGACCATATGGGATTCTGGGGATCAAACCCCAGTCACCCATATACAAGAAAAATTCCCTACCTGCTGTGCTATATAGCTCTGGGCCTAATTTTTCCCACTTTAAACTATAATTTGGTAATTCATTGCTGAGTACAAATATTTCAGTGATGTTACTTTTAAATGGAAAAAGTGTTGAATATAAAGTTTTTCTGTGATGAATCATGAAATAAAGTAAATTGTGTCCTAGCAGAAACAAAACAAATGCACATTTAACTTAGTCAAAATACTGAACTTCATTATTTTACTGTTGTAAAATTAAATTATTATGTGTTTTTTAACCTATCATCTGATGTAATACAGAATCTTATTAAACTAGTTACTATTCTGTTCCTATTGTTTCAGTAGCTTTTAAAAATGCCACGAAACAACTGCTTGCAAACCTGGAGAAACACATGAAGGGAAATATGATAGTTGTAGAAGATCTCAATACTCCACTATCTCCACTGGACAGATCCACCAAACAGAAAAACAGCAAAGACATAAGAGATCTAAATGAAAAATTAGAAGATCTAGGGATAATAGACCTTTATAAGACCCTCCATCCCCAGAAGAATACAAATTCTTCTCAAGACCACATGGAACCTTCTCCAGAATAGACCATGTCCTAGGATACAAATCTAACTTATATAAGATCACAAATGTAAGGATCATTAGAAGCACCCTATCAGATCACTATGCAACAGAGGTCAAAACTGACTACAAGAAGAAGCAATGGAGAAAAACTATTACCTAGAGATTAAACACCATGCTGCTCAACAACAGCTGGATCAAAGAGCAAATCAAGGAGGAAATAAAAAGATTCCTTGAGACAAATGATAATGAAGAGACAACCTATCAAAATCTGTGGTACACAGCAAATGCAGTAATTAGGGGGAAACTCATAGCAATACAGGCTTATGTCAAGAAACAGTAAAATGACAAAACCAACAGTTTAAAGGATCACCTCAAGAAATTGGAACAACAGCAGCAAAGAAATCCAACCACAACCAGAAGGCAAGATATAATAAAAACCGGAGCAGAAATAAACAACAGAAACAAAGAAAACAATATAAAAAATCAATGAGACCAGGAGTTGTTTTTTTGAAAAAATAAACAAGATAGACAAACCACTGGCAAAACTCACCAAAAAAAAGAGGGAAAACACCCAAATCAGTAGGATCACAAATTAAAGGGGAGAGATTACAACAGAACCCCAAGAAATACAGCATATCATGAGATCATATTATGAACAACTATACTCAGTTAGGCTAGAGAACCCAGTAGAAATTGACAGATTCCTAGAAAAATACCATCTTCTGAGACTGGATAAGGAAAACCTAGAAAGTCTAAACAGACAAATCATTTCAGAGGAAATTGAAAATGTAATTAAAAAACTTCCTAAGAACAAAAGTCCAGGTCCAGATGGATTTACAGGTGAATTCTATCAAACATTTTGAGAAGACTTTCTACCACTTTTTCACAGGCTCTTCCAAACCATTGAAGAAACAGGAATCCTCCCCAACTCTTTTTATGAGGCCAATATTACACTCATTCCCAAAGATGGCAAAGACACCACTGAGAAAGAAAACTACAGACCAATCTCACTAATGAACATAGATGCAAAGATTCTAAACAAAATTTTAGCAAACCCAATCCAGTACTTTATCAAAAAGTCATACATCATGACCAAGTAGGTTTCAACCCAGGAATGCAAGGTTGGTTCAGCATACGCAAATCAGTCAACATCATGCATCACATCAACAACAAGAAAGACAAAAACCACACGATTATATCAGTCGATGCAGAGAAGGCCGTTTGACAAAATCCAACACCATTTTTATGCTGAAAACACTCAGCAAAATAGGGTTAGAGGGAACCGTCCTCAAGATAGTTACAGCTATCTATGAAAAGCCCACAGCCAACATTATCCTTAATGGTGAAAAAATAGAAGCATTTCCACTAAACTCAGGAACTAGGCAAGGCTGTTCACTCTCTCCACTCTTATTCAATATAATTTTAGAAGTTCTAGCAATAGCAATCCGACAAGAGACAAGTATCAGAGGAATCCAAATTGGGAAAGAGGAACTCAAACTATCTCTTTTTTGCAGATGATATGATGATATACATCGAAAACCCTAAAGAGTCCACAATAAAAGTCCTAAAAATAATTAACCAATACAGCAAAGTGGCTGGTTACGAAGTCAATACACAAAAGACAGTAGTATTTTTCTACACAAATAATGAAGTTGAGGAGAGAGAGATCAAAAATGCAACTCCATTTAAAATAGTATCAAAAAATATAAGGTACCTAGGAATCAACCTTACAAGGGAAGTGAAGGGAAACTTCAAAACACTCCAGAAAGAAATTGAAGAGAATCTAAGAAAATGGAATAACATCCTATGCTCTTGGCTAGGTAGAATTAACATAGTCAAAATGACTATCCTACCAAAACTACATATAGATTCAATGCAATCCCGATCCAAATTCAGACATCATTCTTTAAAGAATTAAAACAATCAATCATAAAATTCATCTGGAATCACAAAATACCCAGTAGAGCCAAACACATACTGAAAAACAAGAAGCTGGGTGGCATCTCGCTACCTAACCTGAAGCTATAGTATAAAACCATAATGATCAAAACAGCATAGTACTGGTACAAGGACAGAGCCTCAAACCAGTGGGTTAGAACAGAATTTCTAGACATAAACCCCCAGATATACAGTCAACTAATATTTGACAAAAGAGCCAAGAACTTGAAATGGAACAAAGAAAGTCTTTTCAACAAATGGTGTTGGTACAACTGGAAAACCACATGTAAGAAATTTGAAATTGACCCATACCTCACTTCTTATAAAAAATCAACTCAAAATGGATCAAAGACCTCGAAATTAGACCCAAATCTATAAAGTTTATAGAGAATAAAATAGAAAGAACACTCGAAGACATATATATTAAAAAGGTCTTCGAGGATGGAGCACCAATGGCAAGAACTTTAGCATCAAACATAAACAAATGGGACTACATCAAACTAAAAAGCTTCTTAATGGCAAAAAGAAACCCTACTTAACACAAGAAGACAATTAGCTGACTGGGAAAAAATCTTTTCAACCAACATATCAGATAAAGGGCTGATATCCAGAATATACAAAACAATCAAAAGCTGAGCCCCCAAAACCAAACAAAGCCATAAAAAAGGAAGATAAAATGAATTGACGCTTCTCTGAGGAAGACCGAAAGATGGCCAACAAACAAATGAAAACATTCTAACCTTCACTCATCATCAGAGAAATCCAAATCAAAACAACAATGAGGTACCACCTTACACCAGTGAGAATGGCTCACATCAAAAATAATAGGAACAGCCTCTATTGGCAGGGATGTGATATGAAAGGCACTCTCATCCACTGCTGGTGGGAATGCCCCCTAATCCAACTCCTATGGAGAACAGTCTGGAGAGTGCTCAAGGAACTGAGAATTGAGCTGCCATTTGACCCAGCAATTGCTTTCCTAGGTATCTATCCACAAGTCGGAAGGACATTCATCCCAAGTATGTGTGCACCCCACTTTTTATCGCAGCACTCATTATAATAGCCAAGTCTTGGAACCAGCCTCGATGTCCAATAACAGATGAGTGGACCATTAAGATGTGGTATCTATACACAATGGAATACTACATGGTAGTCAGAAATGATAAAATCATGGACTTTGCAGCAACGTGGATGGACCTAGAGCATATTATGTTAAACAAAGTAAGTCAGAAAAAGAAAGATAAACACAGAATGATAGCACTATTCTGAAGCACCTATAACATACACCTTATATACAACTAATACTCAACAATCAAATAATAGGGTTTAACAGAGTAAAAATTCCAAACACTGTAACAGTCAACATACGCCAGGGAGCAGTGCCCAAAACACATGAAAGAAGAACAACACAAACTCTTGAGTACCCATTATACCACAAAGAAACCAGCAGCAGCAGAAACAGCAGCATAGAGAGAACAGGTATGTAATCAGCCTTCTACTACAAAGGCCCATAATAATCCCTTAGGGATCTTCTACAGGATTACAGTAAAGAATACCATGGGAAATCATTGACTCCAACGAAAACATTTCATAACAATATGTTTTAATCCTTAATCTTACTATATTTAAAATAAGCTCTCAGCTTTTCTGTCCACAGGTGTTCTTGGATACAAATCATGGACAAACTAAGATGGCACTTCGGGGCCCAGTCACACGAGATACCATACCCAGCTTGCACTACGAGAATGCCCCAAGAAAACTCTTTAATATACACTTTATCTTTAGGTTATACCTTCTTTTAGGTCTTGTAACACATGACCACTCAGAACACTAAAGTAGCAACTGTGACCTATAGACTCATTCTACAGGACCTACTCATCGAAAAACATTCAAGCAAACTAGTATTCCCTTGCCCTTTCCTCATCTCTTCTCACTTTCTTTTTTTTTCTTTTCTTTTTTCTTCTTCTTTTTTACTTTATAATGTATTTTCTCTTTTCTTCCTTCCTGTCCCTTACATATACTTTCCCTTTCCCCCCTTTGGAAATCCGTCTATCCCTTCACTCCTCAATCCTATCCAGATTTCCCACTTTATTAAAACTCTTCACCCTCAGTTCTTAATCTATTAGGCATCAAGACTGACCTCCTACCCTGACGAACCAGTACCCAGCACCCAACCTAAGGGACACCCAGTTAAACCCACACCTCATCCCCAACAAGAAAAGGCAACCAATTCCCCTGCTGACTCAAGCTGCGTGGCCCTCCTTGCCAACTCTACCTAGCATGGACTGTTACTTGAAACCAGACTCAGCTCTAAAAGTATCTCCAAAGCAAGAACTCTTTCCAAGACCTCCCTGCCGCAAAACTTTTGCCAACCTCAAGAAGTTCAGGGTATATGATGAAAAGGTGCCCGGGAACCCACACACCACAAGAAAATCTCAAAAGACAATGGGGAAACCTATACTTCCATCATAAGTTTAAGTCCTGTATTGCACTATCTCTTTACCTGCTTTCCCCCAAATTTAAGATAGTCTATAGCATCATTTTTCCTTTAATTACTTGTTACTTCATTTTTTAAATCTTTGTTCCATATATATATATATATATATATATATATATAAAAAAATATATATATATATATATATATATATATATATATATATATATATATATATATATTGGGTGTGTGACCTGTTTCCATTTTCTTCTTTTTCCACTCCCAAATGCACCAGCAATATAATGTAGTACATTTCCCCCTGCAAAGATACACTAAGAAAAGGGGAAATCTTACGTATAAAAAGGAGCTTTTACAATCCTCTACCACGGAAGACCTACACTGCTCAGACTTTGACCTGCTCAAAAGAGACTTTCCTTGACACTGAGAAGACTTAACAACGACAACGACCTGCTTACAGGACAGGGCTCCCTGCATTGCCCTTTGATTGTGAGGTGAAAGGAGAGGATGCTCCACATCCTGACTTCAATGTGAGATATGCAGATTCCAGGATCTTTAATACAGAAACATGATACCAACAACAGAGACTGTGTGAAAAATAAAAGTGTGTTGGCACTACAGACAATGTATTGGATTGGACGATCTAGCTTGCCTGAGGCCTAGACTTGGTCTTATGCCAGGAAACTTTAGGGGTCGGGTCTCTTTGTACTTAGGCCAGGGTTATTTCTTTCCATGTCCCTCATATTTTGGTGGGCCTATGCAAACAACAATTGCCACTCTAGCGCCATTTTTTACTGTGCTCCTTTGACTCTAATCTTTAAAAAGAACTCACTTAAAATTTGAGGTTAACGTAAGCTAATATGCATGTATATGGAAATGTAAGAAATACTATGCCTGTAATGTTTAAGGAGTTATGTAAGTTTTATGGCTTTAGATTGCTTTGTGTACTGTTAAGAAATATTATAATGTGTTACAATCTGGGGACTTGAGGGACAAAGTAATTGTACATGGATTCTGTCTTATTTATTTTAATGTTCTTTGGCTGAAATTTCAAAGTTAAGATATCAGCAAGGGGACTTCTGAGAATTATGTTATGGGTGATTGTCCTTCCACTGTAATTTTACCTTGTCCTCTTTCTTTGTACCTTTGTTCTCATAATTAAAAATAAAAAAAAATATCTATTCTAAAAAAAAAAAAAAGAAAGAGAGAGAGAAAAATAAAAGCACAAAACCTTGCCACACCAAAAAAAAAAAAAAAAAAAAAAAAAAAAAGAAAAAGGAGCTTTTATCTACTAAGGATAAGAACTCATACTTGTTTACAACACAGGTACATCTCCTCCCTTGAAAATATGTCACGTGGACCCAATTTAGACCCCAGGTGATTAGACACCATCCGTCCAGCCTTGAACCCTGGATCCCAGACATAGAAATAACACAGTACTTAACGATAGCTACAGGAAACAAATCCCATCCAGGACATCCTTAATACTGCTCGGACACCAACAAGTGCCAGCTCTAATATGATATCCTGACAATGAGAAAAATGGGAACAACTTGACCTAAGAGCAGGTTATCCTACCCCTCCAGCTGATGATAAAACAAAATCAGAAGACTTATCACCCTTTGCTCTCTCCAAAAGCCAAGATCATGTTTTACAGATGACTGGCTGATAGAACCATGACAGGACTGTATGTATCCTGTGACCAATAAAAAAAGCCCTAGTCTAGGGTTTGAGCTACGACCTGCACAACAACCATGATCTCCAGTTCCAAGGGTCCGCCTGAGACAATTGCAATGGATTGGGTCTTCTGGAAACATAACGAAAGACACTATCCTAGGCTCCATCCTAGGATCAAAGCAAAGACCAAGACCACCAACCACAGAAGACAGATTAAAATGACACTGAGGGAACAGATCTTCTAAAACCACAAAGAAAGGCTTCATCATAAGTTCCACCCCTTGACCTGTGTAGATACCTAGATATCTAGATATGGAGATCTGATTTTATCACCCAGGACGGAGCAGAAGTCTTCCAAACACCACGAAAGCACCGAGGGGAGAATAAATGAACCTAAACAAAGTCTATAGTTAATCCCATGACAATATACACCAAGGGTGGAGAAATCTTGTATCTGTTAGGCCAAGGGAATTCCTTTCCTAATGACCCCAATATTTACTGTGCCTGTGCAGGAGAGGAAAAAAAAAGCACAAAACAACTTTTTTTTTTTAATCTATCTAGGTTTTGTCGATTTCTTCGTTTTGTATGGTTATTGAAGTTGTTGTCTCCATTTATATTTTTTTTAATATTTTTTCTTCTGTTCTTTTCTTTCTTTAGGTGCTCTGCCATGCTTTTTATCTCAAGACCATGGCTTTTATGCGGTGCTTATCTTTATTGTTGGAGTGCTCACGGGATATTTTATTTGACACTTCTTTGTGTACTGTTCGGGTGTTTCACCTTCTTTCTCCCCTTCGTCTCTGAAACCGATGATGAGAGCCTCTAGAAGGACTCTGCCCATTTTTGGTGTATTTGATTTTTACCCCAGTTTATCATTTTTCTCTTCTTCAAACAAAACCATATAACTTGAACTATCTAGTCCTGCCTCCCAATTAGAGGAGGAAATAAGGGAGGTACCAAGATCAAAACAGGTGTAGGACCACTTAATAGTAAGCTAGGCTCAGAGGGGACCAGTATTCTAGCAGCCCCGGGGGGTGAGGGAGGAGGATATGAGAGGTAGGATGGGAACGGAGGTGTAGGGAGGATAATTCAGTGATGGGAATCCCCCTGATATTATGTTAATATGTACCTAAATTATTATTGTCAACAATATGTAAGCCACTATGATCAAAATAATAATAATAATTATATTAAAAATGCCATGAAAAGAGTCAAGGCAATAGCTTCACAGATCAGTTTGAATGTTTTGGCCTGCAATATATGCTTTCTAGACCTCTGCTGGGAGGACCCCTCTTGCCAAATGTTGGTAATAGTCCCTGAGCACTGTCAGGTGTGATAAACCAAAACCAAAGAAGAGAACAGCTGCAGAGAAAACTTTAACGAATTTAAATTCTTTGTTACATATTACTATCCACCAAACAGCATACCAGAGTTTTTCTTTTTCCAGATCATTGTCAATACTATTTTTAGTTTGAAATTTTAGTTGTGTTTTTTGATTTTGCATTTTTCAAATACTAATTGGTTTTTTTTTTTTTTTTTTTTGTTTGTTTTGGGTCATATGTATGTCTTAGTCTTTTGTCAATTTATTATGTTGCATGATATTTTTGTGGTAGATTTGTGAGAGCTCTTAATATATTTTGTTAATTAAGCTTTTATCAAATGGTTTGCATTTATCTTCCCACATTTATTCTAATATTTGACACTCAACTTATGTTTGTCATTTCCTGTGGCATATAATCTTTTGTGCATTGTGCGGATGAATTTTGTTATTTTAATCTATTCTTTTATGTCTTTTTGTAATCTTAGGCCATTTACATGTAAGAAGAATATTAGTTATGGGGTTCCTATGTTTCATATTATGTCTCCTGGTTATTTTATATTTTTGCTCATTCAGACTCTTTCTATGGATCATTTTTATAGTGAATCTTCATCATTATTTCTTCTAAATGTCTATGTTATGTGTTTTTTTCTTGTTTTTATAAAGAGGATTGTATCATGTTATCTATCTACAATAATTTGTGTGTATGGGCTTTGTTCTTTTCTTTTAATGGAAAAGTCATTTACACAATTTTGTAGAGCAGGTCTGCTGATAAGTAAAACTCCATTAGCTCTTGTTTGTCTGAAAAAGTTCTAATTTCTCTATCATTGCAAAATTAGAAAAGTGATAATTTTCTAAAGGAAGTTTTTTGGTTGTCAGTTTTTAATCTCTTGGTGTGAATATAGCATTCTATTTCTTTCTTGCCTATAGCTTTTCTTCTGAATCTCTGATGATAGCATAATTGAGTACCTTTGTATGTTACTTATTTTTTATTTCAATCTAATTTACTTTTCAATGGTTCTTTATAAATTGATAATTATGAATTTTGATATTGAGACTTCATAAATCAGGACCCTATTTCAGCTTCCTGAGCATGTATGCCTAATCTTCCTGCATATTATAGAAGTTTTCAGCTGTTCTTTCTTTGGTACATCTGTATCGCCCACCCACTTCCTTTCCTTCTCTGTTAACTATTATACTGTTACATTATGTTCTAATGGGCTCTTATAATTCTCAAAACTTCCTTTACTTTTATTTTTTAAATCTTATTTTTTCTTCTATTTGAGTCATCACTAGAATTTTAGACCCAAATTCACTTGTTATTTTATTAATGATATTAAGCTGATTTCTTGTGATTTTCATGGTGATATTAATTTTACTTCTATATTTTCCATATTTAGTCTCTTCAGAATTGTTATTTTTTCTTAGCTCAGTAAAGTTGAAGAAGAACTCAATGTTCCTGTATTCCTTTCTTATGTAGGAAATGTAGCATTTTCTGACAGTGTACATTTATTTTGATTTTCTTTTCAATTTATTATCTGTTAAACTCCCCGTTTCTAGATATTCAGGTTACTGAACTGATAACCTTGGTGGTGGAGTGAGAGTGGTCAGGAAATGGCTTTCTTTGTTTAGCTACTAGTATATACTGGAATCTTGGACTTGAATATTTGGTGTTTTTAAGATGTCAAGTTTAATTGGAGAGGCACCATCTGTGGAGTGCTTCTTTCAAACTCTTTCAAACTATGCCCAGAAGAAAGGACTAGCTTCAATATAAATTCTATTATTCTATTGTTGTGTCCAGAACTATTCACTCACTTTGTTCAATGGAATTTTCTCAAGGTCCATCTGCAAGCATTTTCCACCATTGCTGGTTTATCTGGTTATTGACTTAACTGGATTTTTCTAATTTAGGGAAAGACTTCAGCCTCTAAAGCTTTGGTAAATCTCTTTCTGCAGATCATCAATGAATACAGGGTAGATTCTGGAATCCTAGCCTCTGATGATCACACCTACTCATTAGTAATTGCCCTCTGGGAAGAGTATTTTGTCAGCTATGTCTATAATGTTTATCTGAAACCAGCGGACTTTTTCCTGGCCACAAATCCCCATCCGACCTGCCACGTGAATCAAGGATCCTTCTTTCCTCTAGCTGTACATTTACATATTTTCCTAGGCATGGATCATAAAACAACACAACTCTCATGATCCTCTTTTTCTGAAATAGTAAATGTCACCCAAGACTCTATTGCAAACTAGAATCGGAATTAAGAATTTGAGGTTGAGCACTGAGGATTGCATGGGATTAGATGACTCTACTGGAGTTCTTTTTGCTAAATTTTCAGCACTAAACAGAGTCCTTACCTTCCCAGGATGCTGGATGCTAAAACCCTGAATGGTTTCATAATCCTGCCTCACCGTTTACTTGGCCTGCTGTTTTCGCGGTGTGTCTGACCTTCTTTGTCCTGGTTGCAAAAGGAATTTTGATCTTTTCCCAATTATGCTCATACCGCAGTATATCAGCCACTTCCTTTAAAAGTGCAGGTATTTGGCTTGACCAGAAAGTCTCCAGTGATAACTGGTATGAATTGTATGAGCTATATAGCTCGTTCCTGTTTTGTTTTTTTTTAAAGGGGTTTCCTTTTTAATCCTAGAGGTCTATTTCTCTATGTTTGCAAGTGAAGCTAATATTCATCTCATTTTTTCCGTTTATATATTTATAAACATATACATTTATAAATTTTGATAACATTTAAATTTGGTTGAAAGTAGAATGTTTTGGTGCACTTTTAAAAATAAGCTATATTAGCTGTGTATTCTAGATTATTACTAAAATGGATTCACATTTTATTTTTGCATATGTAATAAAATTTCAATTTCACGGTGAAGAAGTAATTAAATAAAACTATTTCTCTAAAAAGTACCGAAGTTCTTTATACATAAAATTAATTTAAATGAAACAGTGTGTTTGGTTATCATCACTTACAGCTAATACTTTTGTTTAAAAGGAAAGTAACATTTAAAATTTTATGAAATTGTCTTCTCTTTATTATTTAAAGCAATAAATTATTACATTTTATTACCTTTTTTTGGAATTGATTTTTTTTCTTCCTCAGTAAGAAATCAATTAGTTTTATACTAATAGGAATAAATTTTAAAATAGCTAACAAAACATAGTTTTATCAAATTTATATATCAAATTTTATCAAATTATAAAAATTAAACAGAATATTGTAGCTTCAATTATTTAATTAATTATTATGTACAATTATGATCACATGTATATATTTGCATATTACATGATGTAAACACTAAGCATTCATTTAGATTTTGTTGTAGAAGAAACATTAATTTTACTCTGGCATCACATTTCATAAGAAAGTGTTGGAGAGAAAAATCTTGCCTTACAGGCAAGGTTGATAGCTCAGTTTCATTTTATTTCTTATCTTAATAACAGCAAGTTGCTACTACTAGAAAATATATGCTGCAGTAAGATTGAGCTTGCACCTCTCACAGCGTTGTTCATCTTTTCTAAAAGACAGTTATCAAGTAAGCAAAAAAAAGAGGAAATAGCTCTAGTGCTTGGCCAAGTGATAGCATAAATCGTTCTGTAGCTACAAAAATTCAAGCATGATGTCCTAATTCAAAAATTAAGAGAGACAAGTGATAGAATATTTTTGTTGAGAATGAATGTTTGAAGTAAGTAAAACTATGGCAGGCATTCTCTAAAAAGGGTTCTATGATCCTTACATCTTCATATTTAGACTTTGGGGGGAATAATCTATGAATATGCACTGAATTTATTTTGTGAGCAATAGGCTGTGATGGAAGTAATGGCTTGTTATTTCTAAGACTTTGTTAGAAATACTCTGACTTTGTATTGGAGATCTTACTTTCATGGGGCTTGTCTGAAAGAAGACAGTTGCTATAGTTTGAGTTAGCCCTAAAGAGAGTGTCATGTGAGTGCACCTGGAAGCAGAACATCAGATACTGACAAAACAACCACATATAAAAGTCTGAAAGACCCTTTAGTTTAGCCTTGAGATGATTGCTGTCCCAACTTATAGCTTGATGGCAGGTTCTTGGGTGTCTCAAACAGAAAAAAACTAGCTAAGCTTTTTCCAGGTTCCTCACATATTGAAAGTCGGTGTTTTTAAATTTTAGCTGCTATATTATCATTTGTTCTTGTGGGAATTTAATGTTTGTTTGTATGTTTATTTATTTATGTTGGTGCTTATGGGGCTCTGAAATCCTTTTCGGAATTCTTGGCCACAATCAATTTAAAACCCAAGGATCTTTTGCTTCACCAGCCCTTCAATACAAAGGATTACCTAGATCACACACAACTTCCTGTGGAACGAAATGACAGGCTACATAACTGTATATAGTGATGCTTGGTTAACCATGCAGTGCTGGGAATCTATTCTGCATTGCCCACAAGCATAGGATACATCATAACCTTGTGTTATAACTCCCTCTCCTTTGGTTGGAATTTTGGTAGAATAGCTCCTACTAACAGTTCAGTCTAAATAACCACTTATGTAGAGTATCTATGAAACTGCTATATTTATTCTATGAATGCTTTTCTTTTTGGTTTTGGGGCCACACCCGGTGGCACTCAGGGGTTACTCCTGACTCTGAGCTTAGGAATCACTCCTGAGAGGCTCAAGGAAACATATGGGATGCCAGGAATTGATCCCAGGTCTGTGTCCTGGGTCAGCCACGTGCCAGTCAAAAATGCCCTACTACTGTGCTATCACTTCGGCCCCCTCTATGAATGATTTTATCAAAATATTTAAGAATCAGTCCATTCTGTTTTACACAGGAATATAGAACCCCTATTAAAATATCTTTAAACCTTAACCCAACATAAATTTGCCTATGATATTTATTCTGTCAGTGTCAAGTCTCTCTGCCTTTCCTCTCCTAATAAGTTCTTGTTCTTTGCATTAGATTCAGGTC
This sequence comes from Suncus etruscus, assembly GCF_024139225.1. NCBI lineage: Eukaryota > Metazoa > Chordata > Mammalia > Eulipotyphla > Soricidae > Suncus > Suncus etruscus. The sequence goes on along the minus strand of NC_064849.1, from coordinate 43,808,869 downwards.
TTTTATAATACTGAACTTTTTTAATCAGGCTACACATACTAGCATTTATTATAGCATCCAAAAGGACTGAGTTTAGAATTAACAATAAAGTTCTAATTCCAGGACAATATTAAATTTAGAAGTTGAGGCTCAATAACTCTTTATACTGAACATTGTTTCTGTTATTTGAATCTTAGGCTCTTTTTTGGGCCACTCCTGGTAGTACTTGAAACTTATTCCTGACACTGTGCTCAGGGATCACTCTTGACTGTGTTCAAGGAACTATATATGAACTGGGGGTTTGTAGGGAGCCAGTTTATCCCTCACAGTCTTGGCATAAGCACAGCCATCTTGTAGCAAACTGCCATTTTCTAATAGGCATGTCCTTTAATTGAGCTATACATTGTATACGTGCCAACTGGCCATGAGTTGATGTAGATCAAAAGTACCATAAGGTCACAATCTTCTGGCTCATGAAACTCAGACCTATAGATAGAGCATTTGATGTGATAATAGGATGTTCCTCAGGAAACTTGTATTAAATTAACAGGCACATGCCAAATCTTTTGAACTGCATGATGACAAATGCTTGCTTGACAAATGTTTGCATTGTCCCCTCCTCCCTTTGTGTAAAAACTATATGTCATGGCATTTCAAAAAATAAATTGACGCCATAATCAGAATCCTTGGTGGTCCCCTTTTTCCCACCCATTTCCTTTTCAGGTGCAGACCCTTTCCATGACCACAAATAAACTGAAGCTGCTGGCCGGCACAGGGGTTGAACTGAGGTTAACCATATAGAAGACACTATTCTCTTTCTCTTTTTCTCTCTTGTCCTATAATTTCTATTTCTGATTATCTTTTATATTGTGCTACTGAAATCACAGGTTCTTTACAACTGTGCTCCTCTTCTTCCTGATATCACCATGATTTCTCAATTTATTTATATGAGCTACCCCAGCGAATTGTTAGGCAGAATTTTAATAACTCTATGATAGGGATACATTTTGTTCATTATTTTTTATGATCATCTTCTTAAAAGAATCTAAGCAATCAATATATTCCCCTATTTTTTGACATCTTATTTATCACTATTGCTTTTGTTTTATCTTAATATTATACCACAAAATTCAAAACAGTGCATTTATACCAGAAATAAGTGATTTTTTAATGTTTCATATGACATTAGAGAAAATATGGTCTAATAATTAGAATAAATTATAACTTCCCAGTAAATATATATCTGTATATACATATCTACATATATCCAAAGATTGATTTCATTAAAGTACCTTTTATAACACTACTTATTACTATCAGCTTCTGGTAATAATAGTAAGTCAATTTATACACCAGTGAAAAAATATTTTCAATGATAATAACTAATGTAGACAATGCTGTGGAATTAATGTAAACTGTTACCTTATTTAAATAGAACATCTTTTTTTTTTTTTTAGAACATCTTGACCTTTAGAAAAATTTTAAAATTCCTTCTAATTTAATAAAGAATGACAGGTTAATTTTATAATTCTGGAATTAGAATAGACTCAAGGCTATATACCTAGCGAATTGAGAGAGATATACATTGATGAATTCTTGCCAGTATAAAGTAAAATATATGGACAGTTTTGTGATAAAAATTATTATACAAAATCACAATCATTTTGCTCACACTTTTAAGGAAGTTAATCATCCCTGAACTATAACGGTCAATTTATATAGTACTAGAAGTACTAGATTAATTTGTTTAGATAGATATCTTCTCTCAAGAGGCTTAGCATGTTTTAGGAATGATGTGTCAGAGTATGATAAAATCAGCAATCTACTCTGATAAATTTTACCCTCCTCTCATTTTTTTCAGTAAGAATGGTGCTATAAATTAGCAATAGTGGCAACGTGGTAGTATAAATTCTAACGTGTAAATCCCAATGTTAATATCTCTGTTTTAATGCCAGGATAGCAGATTTTACTTCCAAAATCAATTTATAAAGTCTCTGATTAAAATATGATGAACCTTCATTTTAAAGTAAACTTGAAAGTCATTTTATAAACTAATAATTTAACTTCCTCTGATCATCATAGAAAATTACTTTGTTATTCAGATTTAATGAAAGATTGTTTTCTCTTACATTTGTTTTTTATGGTATAATTATTGTCTTTGTTATTTATCTAAAAAGTATCATCCCGTAATTATGCTCAATAATAACAGCAGAGGACAATTCTAAAAATTGCATTTATTTCCCTTGTGAACAACAGCAGAACCTGAGAGAAGAAACAAGCTGAGTTTAAGGAATATTTTTCTACTTACCCCTTTTAGCAATCAATAGCTTGCTTAATTATATTTTAAATAGTTCTAAATCATACTATATGTGTATTGAACTTCTTAGAAATGCTATCAATTATAAAAACAATAAGCATAGAACAATTTTTCCAAATCTAAAAAAAAAAGTGTTTTGTGGTGAAATAAATGTAGGAAATGTGATTGTTTACATAATCTGTTCATTAATAATTCATTTTAAGTTATTAAAAACTATGAAGAATTTTATTAAATAGGTCCCTTTAAATTCAGTACACTAGGGAATCGCTTTGCCCTGCCCTGCCTTTGTTCACTCTGAGGACTTCGGGGAAAACTCCTATCTCTGTCTGCCTGAAACTGTGCTTCTGAACTTCCGAAGGTTTCCTCAGGGGCCTAGGGAGCGCACCCCCAAAAACACTGCATTCTGAAGCTGGTGAGTGCCTGCATTGTGGGGCCGCGGAATCGCTTTGCCCTGCCCTGCCTTTGTTTACTCTGAGGACTTCGGGGAAAACTCCTATCTCTGTCTGCCTGAAACTGTGCTTCTGAACTTCCGAAGGTTTCCTCAGGGGCCTAGGGAGCGCACCCCCAAAAACACAGCATTTTGAAGCTGGTGAGTGCGTGCATTCTGGGGCCGCGGAATCGCTTTGCCCTGCCCTGCCTTTGTTCACTCTGAGGACTTCGGGGAAAACTCCTATCTCTGTCTGCCTGAAACTGTGCTTCTGAACTTCCGAAGGTTTCCTCAGGGGCCTAGGGAGCGCACCCCCAAAAACACTGCATTCTGAAGCTGGTGAGTGCCTGCATTGTGGGGCCGCGGAATCGCTTTGCCCTGCCCTGCCTTTGTTTACTCTGAGGACTTCGGGGAAAACTCCTATCTCTGTCTGCCTGAAACTGTGCTTCTGAACTTCCGAAGGTTTCCTCAGGGGCCTAGGGAGCGCACCCCCAAAAACACTGCATTTTGAAGCTGGTGAGTGCCTGCATTGTGGGGCCGCGGAATCGCTTTGCCCTGCCCTGCCTTTGTTCACTCTGAGGACTTCGGGGAAAACTCCTATCTCTGTCTGCCTGAAACTGTGCTTCTGAACTTCCGAAGGTTTCCTCAGGGGCCTAGGGAGCGCACCCCCAAAAACACTGCATTCTGAAGCTGGTGAGTGCCTGCATTGTGGGGCCGCGGAATCGCTTTGCCCTGCCCTGCCTTTGTTCACTCTGAGGACTTCGGGGAAAACTCCTATCTCTGTCTGCCTGAAACTGTGCTTCTGAACTTCCGAAGGTTTCCTCAGGGGCCTAGGGAGCGCACCCCCAAAAACACTGCATTCTGAAGCTGGTGAGTGCCTGCATTGTGGGGCCACGGAATCGCTTTGCCCTGCACTGCCTTTGTTTACTCTGAGGACTTCGGGGAAAACTCCTATCTCTGTCTGCCTGAAACTGTGCTTCTGAACTTCCGAAGGTTTCCTCAGGGGCCTAGGGAGTGCACCCCTAAAAAACTGCATTTTGAAGCTGGTGAGCAGCTGCATTCTGGGGCTGCGGGATCGCTCTACCTTGCCCTGCCTTTGTTCACTCTGAGGACTTGCAACTAGAGGCAACAGAAGCGCTCAGCCGCTTCGCTTCCCTTTGCAGCCGCGAACTCTTCCTAATCAATGAACCCCACCACAACACGCAGGAAAAACCACACTACAAGCGTGACAATGGGGAAAACTCGCAGGCAAACACCATCCATAGAGAATGAAGACGAAAGCTCGGTTGATCTAATAAATTACAACCACCTGATTAACCTTTCAGATAAGGAGTTTAGAGTAGAAATATGGAATATGTTTGTAGACCTCAAAAAGAGCATAGATCGATCTGAAGAGAACACAAAAACAGAAATCAGAAAACTCCAAACTGAAATAACAGATCTGAAAAATACGGTTGCTCAACTGAAAACCACAATGGATAGCCTCGCCAACAGGGTATCAGCAGCTGAGGAGAGAATCGGAGTACTGGAAGATGAGATGCAGAAAAGCTCAACACAACAGAAGAAATTGGAAAAGAACATTAAGACAAACGAACAGGCAATGGAAAATGTACTCAAGGCATGCGAAGAGATGAAAATAGAAGTCTTTGATAAACTCAACAGAAACAACATAAGAATCATTGGAGTCCCAGAAACCCAGGAAGGAGATCTCCAAGAAGAATCAACTGTCAAAGACATCATCAAAGAGATACTCCCAGAGTTAAAGCCTACATGCAATCAAATACTGCATGCCCGAAGAATACCAGCTAAAAGAGACCCAAAGAAAAACACCCCAAGACACATCCTCGTTACAATGACAAATCCCATAGATAGGGATAGAATACTGAAAGCAGCAAGATCAAAAAGGGAAATTACATTCAAAGGAGCATCCCTAAGACTTACAGCAGACATGTCACAAGAAACTCTCAAGGCCAGAAGACAGTGGTTGGATATTGTGACAAGATTGAATGAAATGAATGCCTCCCCAAGAATACTGCACCCAGCCCGACTCACATTCAGGTTTGGAGGAAGAATACACAGCTTCACGGATAAACAACAGCTCAGAAACTTCACAGAAGATAAACCAGCCTTAAAGGAAAAACTGACAGGTCTACTCTAAGACAAGAGAGACCAACAAACACAGCAAACTTATCTACAAAGATGACATTAAATCCTATGACAATCATCTCCCTCAATGTCAATGGACTAAATTCACCAATTAAAAGACACAGAGTGGCAAAATGGGTCAAAAAGATGAATCCAACCTTCTGCTGCCTACAAGAAACACATCTGAATAGTCAGAACAAACATAGACTCAAAATCAAAGGTTGGAAGAAAATTATCCAAGCAAACAACACCCTGAAAAAAGCTGGGGTGGCCATATTAATATCAGATGACACCAACTTTATACTCAGAAAAGTGGTAAGGGACAAAGATGGACACTATGTACTAATCAAGGGATATGTGCGACAGGAAGAAATCAGACTATTAAACATATATGCACCCAATGAGAGACCAGCAAATTATCTAATACAATTACTGACAAATCTGAAAGAAGAAATCAATAATAACACAATCATTGTGGGAGACTTCAACACAGCCCTATCAACACTTGATAGGTCAACCAGACTGAAACCCAACAAAAACATACTAGCCCTGAAAAGTGTTATGGAAGAAAGAGGACTAGTAGATATATACAGGACACTCCATCCCAAAAAACCTGGATACACATTCTTTTCCAATGTACATGGGTCATTCTCCAGAATAGACTACATGCTGACACATAAAACATACCTCCATAAAATCAAGAGGATAGAGATCTTGCAGGCTACCTTTGCTGACCACAAGGCTCTGAAATTAGATGTGAACTACAAAGCCACACAGAAGAAAAACTTTAACAATTGGAAATTAAACACCCTGCTACTGAACAACCAGTGGGTCCGAGATGAAATCAAAAAGGAAATCAAAACTTTCCTGGAAACAAATGATAATGAAGACACAAACTGCCAGAATCTATGGGACACAGCAAAAGCAGTCCTGAGAGGAAAATTTATAGCTCTACAAGCACACATCAGGAAGGAAGAAGGAGCATACCTGAATAACTTAATGGCGCAGCTTAAACAATTAGAAAATGACCAACAGAATGAACCAAAAATAGGGAGACAGAAGGAAATAATAAAGCTGAAAGCGGAACTCAATGAAGTGGAAAACCAAAAAGCAATCCGAAAGATCAACGAAAGCAGAAGCTGGTTCTTTGAAAAAATAAACAAGATTGATAGACCATTGGCAAAACTCACAAAGAAAGAGAGAGAGAGAAATCTGATAACCCGTATCAGAAATGAAAAGGGGGAGATCACAACAGAAATTGCAGAGATCCAAAGGATAATCAGAGGCTACTTTGAGAAACTTTATGCTACAAAACATGAGAACCTAGAAGAAATGGAAAAATTCTTGGACACTTATAACCTTCCACATTTAAGTAAGGAGGATGTAGCATATCTAAACACTGCCATCACTACTGAGGAAATTGAAAACTGTAATCAAACATCTACCAAAAAAGAAAAGCCCAGGCCCAGATGGTTTTCCTAATGAATTTTTTCAAATCTTTCAAGAGGAGCTACTACCAATCCTAGCCAGACTCTTCCATGAAATTGAAAAAAAGGGAACTCTCCCAAACAGCTTTTATGAAGCCAACATTACCTTGATACCAAAACCAGACAGAGATGCTGCCAAAAAAGAAAATTACAGACCAATATCCCTGATGAATGCTGATGCAAAGATCTTCAACAAAATCCTGGCAAATAGGATCCAATGCATCATCAAGAAGATCATACACTACGACCAAGTAGGCTTCATCCCAGGAATGCAAGGATGGTTTAACATCCGTAAATCTATTAACATCATACACAACATCAACAACAAGAAAAATAAAAATCACATGATCATATCAATAGATGCAGAGAAAGCATTTGATAAGGTCCAACACCCATTCTTGATCAAAACTCTCAGCAAGATGGGAATGGAAGGAACCTTTCTCAATCTAGTTGAAGCCATCTACCACAAGCCAATGGCAAATATTATCCTCAATGGAGAAAAACTAAAAGCCTTTCCTCTAAATTCGGGTACAAGACAAGGCTGTCCTCTCTCACCACTCCTCTTCAATATAGTACTGGAAGTTCTTGCTATAGCGATCAGGCAAGAAAAAGATATCAAGGGAATTCAGATAGGAAAGGAAGAAGTCAAACTCTCATTGTTTGCAGATGATATGATACTCTACTTAGAAAACCCTAAAGACTCCACCAAAAAGCTTCTAGAAATAATAGATTCATATAGCAAGGTGGCAGGCTACAAAATCAACCTACAGAAATCAATGGCCTTTTTATACACCAATAATAATAAGGAGGAGATGGAAGTCAGGAAAGCAATCCCATTCACAATAGTGCCACACAAACTCAAATATCTTGGAGTCAACTTGACCAAAGACGTGAAGGACCTATACAAAGAAAACTATAAAGCCCTGCTCCAAGAAATAAGAGAGGACACACGGAAATGGAAACACTTACCCTGCTCATGGCTTGGCAGGATTAACATCATTAAAATGGCAATACTCCCCAAAGCATTATACAGATTTAATGCGATCCCCTTAAAAATACCCATGACATTCTTCAAAGAAGTGGATCAAACACTTATGAAGTTCATCTGGAACAATAAACATCCTCGAATAGCTAAAGCACTCCTAGGGAAAAGGAAAATGGGAGGCATTACTTTCCCCAACTTTAAACTGTACTACAAAGCAATAGTTATTAAAACAGCATGGTATTGGAATAAAGACAGACCCTCAGATCAGTGGAATAGGCTTGAGTTCTCAGAGAACATTCCCCAGGCATACAATTACCTAATTTTTGACAAAGGAGCAAGAAATCCTAAGTGGAGCAGAGAAAATCTCTTCAACAAGTGGTGCTGGCAGAACTGGTTAGTGACTTGCAAAAAAGCGAACATAGACCCCCAGTTAACATCATGTACGAAGGTAAAATCCAAATGGATTAAAGACCTTGATATCAGACCAGATACCATAAGGTATATAGAACAACATGTCGGTAAAACACTCCATGACATTGAGACTAAAGGTATCTTCAAGGAGGAAACTGCACTTTCCAAACAAGTGGAAGCAGAGATTAACAGATGGGAATACATTAAACTGAAAAGCTTCTGCACCTCAAAAGAAATAGTGCCCAGGATACAAGAGTCACCCACTGAGTGGGAGAAACTATTCACCCAACATCCTTCAGATAAGGGGCTAATATCCAAAATATACAGGGCACTGACAGAACTTTACAAAAAAAAAACATCTAATCCCATCAAAAAATGGGGAAAAGAAATGAACAGACACTTTGATAAAAAAGAAATACAAATGGCCAAAAGACACATGAAAAAATGCTCCTCGTCACTAATCATCAGAGAGATGCAAATCAAAACAACGATGAGATACCACCTCACACCACAGAGATTGGCGCACATCACAAAGAATGAGAACAATCAGTGCTGGCGGGGATGTGGAGAGAAAGGAACTCTTATCCACTGCTGGTGGGAATGCCGTCTAGTACAGCCTCTATGGAAAGCGATATGGAGGTTTCTTCAAAAACTGGAAATTGAGCTCCCATTCGACCCAGCTATTCCACTCCTAGGGATATACCCTAGGAGCACAAGAATACAATACAAAAACCCCTTCCTCACACCTATATTTATTGCAGCACTATTCACAATAGCCAGGCTCTGGAAACAACCAAGATGCCCTTCAACAGACGAATGGCTAAAGAAATTATGGTACATATACACAATGGAATATTATGCAGCCGTCAGGAGAGATGAAGTCATGAAATTTTCCTATACATGGATGTACATGGAATCTATCATGCTCAGTGAAATAAGTCAGAGGGAGAGAGAGAGACGCAGAATAGTCTCACTCATCTATGGGTCTTAAGAAAAATAAAAGTCATTTTTGTAACAATCCTCAGAGACAATTAGAGGAGAGCTGGAACACCAGCTCACTCCATGAAGCTCACCACAAGAGTGATGAGCACAGTTATAGAAATAACTACACTGAGAACTACCATAATCAAGTGAATGAATGAGGGAACTGGAAAGCCTGTCTGGAGTACAGGTGGGGGTGGGGTGGGATGGAGGGAGATTTGGGACTTTGGTGGCGGGAATGTTGCACTGGTGAAGAGGGGTGATCTTTATAGGACTGAAACCTTATCACAATCATTTATGTAATCAAGATATCCAAATAAAGAGAAAAAAAAATAAAAAAAAAAAAAAAAAAAAAAAAAAAAAAAAAGATGAATGTCTCATTTTTAAAAGGAAAGCTGATAAGCTACATTAATTCATTTTCAATTTCTGTTACAAAATCTAGAAGAAAAGTTGTCTGTCTCTGTCCTAGGTTCCTGAAGAACAATTAAATTACAAAACAAAAATGAAGGTGTTTCAATTGCTCTCTACATTTCTCCAAGGTCAGAGAAGGCTCTCTGTGAGATTTATATGGCTATGTAATCTGAGAAAAAATAAATATAAAATTATACATTTTTTTTGCAGAAAAAAAAAAAAAAAAAAAAAAATAAATTCAGTACACTATGAAATTTTCTAAATTTAATACTTTATAGTTTTTGATTCTTTAACCATCATCTAAAAATTCACAATAACAAGACTAAAAATATATATAAGAATAATAAAATTATCCTTTATAATTTGTCTAAAAATAACTATCCATAAACAGCTAAAACTTATACATTGCAATTAAATATAGATTGGCTTACCATTTATTTTTCTATAACCCATAATTTTCTTTTAAAACTGTGCTACATACACATTTTTCCTATAATTTTAAAGAAATCCTAAACGTCATGATATGTCTATATAAAAGTAAATTCTCAGGTTAAGTTTTATTAATGTTGTTACTGATTGCTTTGTGGTGCTGTGTGAACTTTCGGGGTTAAACCTGTCAAGGAGAGAGGGTGCTGCCTAATGAAAAAGTGAAAAAGAATATGGATATTTACCCAATTTCAGATATTTTTGCACTTCATATTCTAATTTTAGGCAGGAGAGGCTTTACATCATGTAATCTGAGACTGGGAAAGGCTGTTGTAAATATTTAATAACAATAGTGGGTTATAATGAAGTGTTAGGATGTATAGGAAATGCTATTTGCCTGCATCCTGTACAGACTAACTAAATTTAGTTTCTACAGAGTTAAAATTTAGTTTCTACATAGCTAGAGTAAAATAATATTCAGTTACTAGAAATAAAACTGGTTCAGTTTTTGTTGTAAAATTAAATAATGTTCAAATCAGTTGACAGATATACTCATAAGTAGTTTTTAAACACCTTGCAACAAATGTCAGAAACATTAAAAAATAATTGAAAAAAAAAAGGGTATACTGGGGAGTTTAAGAGATAGTACAGCAGGTAAGGGGCACTTGTCTTATATATATCCTATGTGGGTTTGATCACCAGTACTACATATGGTTCCCTAATTTGAGCCAGGAGTAATTCTTGGGCACAAAGCCTAGTGTAATCCCTGAGCACCACCAAGTGTTGCTCAAAAGTCAAAAGAAAATTTACAAAATGGTATGTTAATATAAATCTATAAAGTTGATGAAGATATGGATTGCTTTGTCTTTCAGTATTTACTCTTTAGGATAAACATGATATATATTATGGCATATAACAACGTAACAAGTAATAATAGTCATTTCCTTCTAAGAATTATTGGTTCATATAATCTTTAGCATTAATCACTGACCATGCAAAGTATTTAACCATTATCTTTATAAATAAGCAAGAGGCATCAAAGGGAGATTCATGGTCTATATTAAACAAATAATGGACTAAATTATGTTTGGATATCAAATCCCTTGAATGTCAAATTAGCTTCTATTTTATACTTCAGTATAAAATTAATTTCAGCTGGTAACATTTAGAAGTGTTTTATTCAGTTTGACATATCTTCATTGTTTTATCTCCCTCGTACTTTTTAATAGGTCAAAAAACAAGGTATTAATACCTGTGTTTGTGTGTTAGTAATGTTTGAGCAGTGTATACATTGACCAGTGATGTTGGGGTACACATTATGGAGAACCTGAAATAATGAAAAGGACTGCTGATTAGTAGTCAAATAGCTACTTTATTTGGATTCCTTCTGCTTTTATAATTTTTAAAATAAGTTTTATTGTGACGAAAGTGAATTACAAATCTTTCACAGTAATATTTAAGGTACATAGTGATGTTGAATCAGGGTCATTTTTACCACCTGTATTATCCTCCCTCCACCCATTACCAGCATGCATCCCATATCCCTCCTTCTTTGCCCCCCAGACTACTAGTATAACTGATCCCCACTTTGTATAATTGTAGATTCGGTATCTATTCTGTTGTCATTGACTATGGGTTTGATGTTTAAGTCTGATCTTTTTTTTTCATTTCTACTCAATGTTCATATGCTTATTTGGTCCTGGTACCATGCTTTATTTTCCCCCACAATTTATGAGGCAGAACAAGATGATTCAAGTCCTGATTAGGCCAGTTGGCTATTAAAGAAGCTAAAAGAGGGCTAAAAAAAAAAAAAAAAAAAAGGCATGGGGGACTAAGCTAAAATAATGAGCATGAAACCAAAGATATTCCTACTGCTAGGAGACACCATTAACATAAAAAACAAGGACCTGTTTATTGCCTGTTGCCAAATAAAGAGAAAGAGCCTGACAATTGCATAAGTAAACCAAAGGGGTTGTCTTTATTTTGGTCTACTTGTAATAATCATACTGGAAAATGATGGGGTCCATTTGTGTGCCAGAATCCATGTAATTTAAAACATTTTGGGCAGGATTTTTCTAAGGTTGTTGCCTTATTTTTTGGAGCATTCTCACAAATTATACCAGAAATTATACCTAGGATTATAAATGGATTATACTAGATATAGCAGAATACCAGATTCTGGCTATTATAAATAGTGCTATGATGAACATAGGAATGCAGAGGGAATTATTTTATTGTGTTTTTTGTAGTCCTAGGATATATCCCTAGGAGTGGTATTACTAGATCATATGGGAGCTCAACCTTCAGGTTTTATAGAGGAATATCCATATTATTTTCCAGAAAGGTTGGACAAGACAATATTCCCACCAGCAATGACTGAGAATTCCTTTCTCCCCACATCCACAACAGAAGTATTTGTTCTTGTTCTTGTTCTTTGTAATGTGTAAGCCTGAATTTATAACCTGTGGTTGGTTATATCAAATCCACTTAAACACTTAGCTGCTTATATATTAGCAGTTTCTCTGTAGGGATACAACAGACTTATACTAAGAAGTAACAAAATATAAAATTGTACATATATTGCTCTTTATTATATATTTATAGCTATATATAGATTTAATATATGTATAGATGTAGACATATCCATTATTTTTCAAACAGGATAACCTATTAACAGTCTATTTTTTATCAAACAGGCCTTTTTTCTGTTCCTCAGTATATAATGGCTTTTAGGCAAATCACCATGATGGTTAGGGACATAAAATTACTCTGATCTTAAAAACTTTAAAGCTGGTGAGCATGTGTTGCTTGGATACTTTGTGCTAGAGCACTTGTCCCTTGCATCTTTCCTCTTGAGCTGTGCAATTGCACAATTTAATGCTGGGGTGTGTACTGGGATCTCTCAGCCTTTGAGAAACCCTCACTTTCTCTGAACTTGTTATTTTCTCTTTCTAGTTCTTCCTCCTCTTTTCCTTCCTCAAAATTCCTAAATAAAACATGTTTTTACTTAAAAATATTTGTAATGTCTAGTTATTAGTTTCTAGACAAAATAAAGTACAGGAGTGAGGTGAAATTAAATAAATTTGTATAAATTCTATGATTGAGATGATCTCAGAGAATCAAGAAATCATACCTTTTTTTTTCCAGGCCACACCGTTTGATGCTCAGGGGTTACTCCTGGCTAAATGCTCAGAAATTGCCCCTGGCTTGGGGGGACTATATGGGATGCCGGGGGATCGAACCGTGGTCCTTCTTTGGCTAGCGCTTGCAAGGCAGACACCTTACCTCTAGTGCCACCTCGCCGGCCCCTTATAGCTTTTGTGAGAAGATGACAGACACTGCCTAGAACCTACCTGGTGAGGACTCCTCCCAGAATTGCAAAAACCTTGAAAATAGTCCCTGGTCCATAAAATAGCCATGGTCAGTGGTCCCAAGAAGCATCTGAAATCTGTGGCAGTCCCAAAGTATTGGATACTGGATAAACTGATTGGGTTGTTTGCTCCTCCTCTGGGCCTCACAAACTTCAAGAGTGTCTTCCAGACATCATTTTCCCAAGAAACAAGCTGAAGTATACTGTGACAGAAGATGAGGTGAAAAAGATCTGCATACAGCATCTCATTAATATAGATGGCAAAGTCCACCCCAATGTAATCTACCCGCCGACTTTATGGATGTCATCAGCATTGATAAAACTGGAGAGAATTTCCCTCTGATCTATGACTCTAAGGGACACTTTTCTGTCCATTACATCAAACCTGACCTGAGGAGGTCAAGTACAAGGTATGCAAAGTGAGGAAGATCTTTGTAGGAATCAAAGGGATTTCTCACTTGGTGATACACGATGCTCAGACCATTTGCTATCCCGATCCTCTCATCAAGCTGAAGGACACCATTCAGACCATTCGATTTGGAGACTGGCACGATTATTGATTTCATCAAGTTTGACACTAGTAACCTGTGCATGGTGACCTGGGAAGAATTGGTGTGATCAACAACAGGGAGAGACATCCCAGTTCTTTTGATGTTGTCCATGTGAAAGATGCTGATGGCAATAGCTTTGCCAACTGCCTCTCCAATATTTTTGTGATTGATTTCTCTTTTCTAAACAAAGGCATCTGCTTCACCATTGCTGAAGAGAGAGACAAGAGACTGATTACCAAACAGAGCAGTGACTGAAATGTCTTCTGGGTTGCATATTGATCTATGGGAATGGTTTTGTTAAATAAAGTTAATACTGTGTTAAAATAGAAAGAAATAGCTTTTGGCTTAAGAAACCATGTGCAACTTAAATACACAGAATATTGGTTGTGGGGATGTTGCACTAATGAAGGAGGGTGTTCTTTTTATGACTGAAGCCCAACTACAATCATGTATGTAATCATGGTGCTTAAATCAAGAAAAATATAAAAATTAAAACTAAAGAAATTCTCAGCTCAAAAAATAAATATTCAAACACCATTTTATTATATTTCTACTGGAAGTATCTAAAGTCCTATGAAGAATTTCAAGGTAATTAAATATATCCAAATCCAGTTTCAGTTTCTCTCACTGGACTTTGATGTTGAAAGTCAATATTCAAATAAAGGTAACTTTCAATTCACCTTCTGAAGTCAGTACAAAAAGATGAGTTTTTCTTTAATAGTTAGTGACCTGTCTCCTTCCCCTTAGACATTTAAAGTTTGCAGACAATCAGCAGTGATAAAATATTTTTTGTTTTGTTTAATAAATCTGAGCAATTGGAAATCAAAGAGTAGAATAATTTTAAGGGAGGAATAGAAAAAGAAAGTACACCTGAAAAATAATTTTTCATGTATTTTTATAAAAATTATTTTATTTATTTATCTATTTATTATGTATTTATTTTTGGTTTTTAGATCACACTTGGCAGTGCTCAGGGGTTACTTCTGGCTCTGCACTCAGAAATCGCTCCTGGCAGGCTCTGGGGACCATATGGGATGCCAGAGATGGAACCCGGGTCTGCCCTAGATTGGCCATATGCAAGGGAAAATGCCCTACCACTGTGTTATCACTCTAATCCCAGCATTTTCATTTTCTGGCACAATTTTCACTACCAAAGTCTTTGGAAATGACTTGTTTTAGATATATAAGCCATCATCTTTCTCAGTTACTAGATTACAATTTCTTTCTTCTCTTAAAGTCTCATCACTCAAGCTCCCAAAATCTGGGTTTTATTTCATAATAAGATATACTTGGTTCAGCTTGAGCTTTAAGTATTGATTTCTGGATTGTTGTAAATATATTAAATTCAGTTGAGGAATTCTTAAAATAGTTGACTATGTTTCTTTTTTTGTTTGTTTTGTTTTGTTTTTGTTTTTGGGCATCACCCTGTGATGCTTAGGGATTATGTGCTCAGAAATAGCTTCTGGCTCAGGGGGCCATGCGGGACATTTGGAATATATCTCAGGTTGGTCCTGGGTCAGCTTTGTGCAAGGCAAATGCCCTACTGCTGGGATTTAACTTTGGCCTCAATAGTTGACTGTTTCATTTATCAACTGTAAAACCAATTTAGCTAGAAAAGCCATTTCCCTCTATGAACATGGTCACTAATAAGACAAGTGTGAGCAACAAAATTACTAGGTTCCATGTATGATTACTTGGGAAACTAATGACTGCTACACTTATTTAACATGGGATGAAATGTGCAAATTAAATATTATGCTAAATAATAATCATTTAATTTATTAAAGAATAAACTAATGATATTTTAAAGTTTCTCTGTCATTCATGTTTATATCAAACAATGTATATATCCCTTGGCATGTCAATTGATTCCGTATTTTATAAGAATAAGTTCTAACCACACTTATCTAAATTTTTTTCAAAATTGAACTTTTGAAAATAGAAAGGTTGCTAACAACTTGGGCTCTAAAATCAAACTTCCTAGACTAGAATTTTATCTTTATTGCTCAAAAGTTATCAGAACCTAATGATGTAAATAGTATTTTCCTCTATTGAGAGGATTAAATAAAAATATATGTAATATATTAACTAATGTGGACTATATTACCACTTTAATTTCAGTATATATCATATACACATATAAAATATGTGCATATATGTATTTGAAGTATGCATATTCTTATATAAAATAATATTTTAATGTTACCAAGATCAATTCCATACTTCATTTAAAATAATTTTAACCATCAGTACCAGACTTCAGAGTTAATTTATTGTTAGGTCCCTTTCCACTTATCTATCAGTCTTTAGACTTAGTTTGTCTCTCATCAATATTTGTTTAATGTTCTATATTAATCATCATTTTTATTTAAAGATGATTATAAAATGTCTAAGGTACTTTCACATTTTCTCTTCCATCTGTTTTAATATTGCTATCAACTTGCATCTTCAAATAATCCTTGTTGTGATGGATTTTTCAATCCACTTTGTTCATTCCAGATTTCCAATAAAGGTGTTAAATATATTTCTACACAGAAAACACAACATATATATCAAGTAGTTAAGCCTGATTTAATGAAAGAAGCATTAAAATGGGAAGCAAGCCTTAAACTTTATTATGCATGTTTTTTTTTTTTACTTTTTATGTGGATTTGAGAAATCCTCAAACAAAATACCTGTCACACAAACATAAAGACTTGATATTTGGGATAAATGAATGTTTTCCCAATGTATCTTACACCTTATTTTTTGAGGAATGATGTATTTTTATTTTGAATCATATAAAATATTAGAATGTTCAGAGAATAACACAGAAGGACACATACACATTCTTCAAAAGTAAATAAATATTAGGGAATGGGCTAAGCACAGGCTTCCATGGGAAGCCCTGTATCTGAACCCTGGTGACACATTATCTCTGAATATTGATTGTGGCCCTGTTCTCCCGCATCACACCCACATCACAGAAACTGGACCAAGCTCCAAACCAGCAGCAATAGCAAAGAAAAAACTTATTAATAATGCTTCTTTAACAAATAATAAAAAGCACACTACAGAAAATATTAAATAGACCTTTGCCTCTTCAAATATACAATGTGGGGGCTGGAGCAGTGGTGCTAGAGGTAAGGCATCTGCCTTGCGAGTGCCAGCCTAGGATGGACAGTATTTGATTCACCGGTGTCCCACATAGTCCCCCCAAGCCAGGAGCAATTTCTGAGCACATCCAGGAATAATCCCTGAGCATCAAATGGGTGTGCCCCGCCCAAAAAACAAATAAAATAAAATATACAATATGATTTTATTTCTTAAAAGATAATATCATGCTTTCAATTTTGAGATATATAACACATGTTCAAATTTTATGACTTTAGAAACTAAATATAGCATGTCTATTATTTTATAGTGTGTTTTTCATTCAACATTAAAGGTTTATAATTTGGGTTTATA
Organism: Suncus etruscus; assembly: GCF_024139225.1. Taxonomy (NCBI): domain Eukaryota; kingdom Metazoa; phylum Chordata; class Mammalia; order Eulipotyphla; family Soricidae; genus Suncus; species Suncus etruscus. The sequence goes on along the minus strand of NC_064849.1, from coordinate 43,791,932 downwards.
TAAGCACTAGTTTTTATTAATAGTCTTTTCTTGAATGTGTCCTAATTTATATCTATGTATATATAACTTTATCAATTGAGAGAGCAATTTTTACTTTTCAATGCTTAATTTCACTAAGTAAGCAGGCTTGCTTAGATTTAGCAGTACTTAAAAATAATAAAATTGGGATGATTTCTAATGAGTGAAAAATGTCAGTATAATCTCCAAATTCATCATTGCGTTAACACAGTGATTGAATTGCTCCATGTTTTGGGTAAACAGGTCACTTTCTCTCTTTGTCAAATCTTTGGGTATGTATCAAATGATTTTGTGATATAATTTAAGCAATTAAAAACATTTCTATCAAGTCACTTGAGACAATAATGTTGTAACATTTTAGTTGTTCTTTTAGGAGGTTTAATTCATCAATTTAGTGTAAGTTATAATTAATAACACTATTATATATTTTAAATTCTAAGAGAGCTGATTTTTAAAGTTCTTATCACAAGAAAAATATTGAGACTGGTAAGAGAATATATACTTATGGTTGATGATTTGGGCTGAATGTGGTCTAAAAACAAATTTAAAATGGATTCCTATATATTCTCTTAGTTTCAACACATTTTTAAAATTTGAATTTATTCTATTTAAAGAGCATATATTACATAGTTGATTGTTATCATTTAGTTTTAGATAAGTGAGACAAAATGATATAAAAGAATAAAGGATGAAAATAGAAAGAATAAAATTACAGTGACAATCAAATTTGTGACAATTATAACTCTACTGAATTTTATTTTCAGGAGTTTTCTGTAAGCTTTTTGTTGCTAGCTGTCTTTTCTTTTATTCATTTGTTTCTGAACATTAATTGACTTCAGCTACATATTGGCATCTAAATTGGTGTATTTCTATGGGAACAACAGTATTAAAAAATGAATGATGTTGTTGCACAGATGCAAATGCAGTAATGTGGTTCAGGAACTCAAAGCACTATAATTGATATTCCAGCGCTTGTGGGCATGTTTTTAGTTGTCATGTCTCCCAGAAGTACGAAAAGGTAAGAGAGAGATGTGAACATTGACTTCAAAAAATGTTCTGATGATATCAGCCCGAATACCAACATATCTGGAGTTTGTATTAGATCGTTGTCTCTGCAGAGAATCACAGAGGAGTTGTGAGGCAGGGCCACGGGCAAAACAGAAATTATGGGTGATTGATATGGGTGCAGGGCAGGGGTTTGGCCTGTCCTCGCCCCCCAAATTTGCCAGATTTCAGCTGCATGGCTTGTTTACCCGTGATTTTTCACTGCTTGGTTTATATCTCTTGTGGGGGGGCACACAGCTGATGGTATTCAAGGCTTATTCTGGGTTTAGCTCTCAAAATTTACTCTTAGGGGCCTGAGCGATAGCACAGTAGTAGGGTATTTGCCTTCCACGGCTGATGCAGGATGGACCTGGTTCGATCTCCGGAGTCCCATATGGTCCCCCAAGCCAAGAGTGATTTCTGAGAGCATAGCCAGGAGTAGCTCCTGAGCATCACCGGGTGTGACCCAAAAACCAAAACCAAAAATAAATAAATGAAAAGAAATGAAATTATTCCTGACAGACTTTAGGACTAGATAGTTTGCCACGGATCCAACCTGGGATGGCCATATGTAAGGCAAACACCCTACCTATTGTGCTTTCACACAGCCCCCAATTCATCTCTTTCTAGAACAGAGTGAGCAGGTCTGGTGTGGACATGATGTCTGCATTTATGTTAGTTACTACGTTATTTTTAACACATTCAAGAATTTTTTTCATCAATCAACACACATTAAAAATGTTAGCAAGTATTTAAGTTTCTAAAGTTGTTATGGTGAAAAGAGAAATTACTAGCTTTCTTAAATATCAGATATTATATCCCGTTTATGTAGCATTTACTGGTTACATGGTTGAAGTAATAAATTAACATCTATTCCTTTCTTTAGCTTTATTGCATGGAATTAGCATAACCAATGAATTATAGATGGTGGAATGGACCACACCCAGGTATGTGTAGAGCTATTTATGGCTCTGCAATCCCCTCTTGGACATGTTCAGGGCACAATATGTGGAGCCTGAAATCTAATCCAGGTCAGCCACATGAAAGGCAGGAATATATTTTTACATTGCGTTGCATTCTTATTATATGTCTGATTTATTTTTGTTTGTTTGTTCGTTTGTTTGTTTTTGGGCCACACCCAGTGATGCTCAGAGGTTACTCCTGGCAAAGCGCTCAGAAACCGCTTTTGGCATGGAGGATCATATGGGATGCCTGGGAACGAACCAAGGTCACCCCTGGGTCAGCCACGTGTAAGGCAAATGCCCTACCACTGCACCACTGCTCTAGTCTCTGATTTACTCTTTTATATGGAACTATTGAACAAAAATGTTTCTATTTTTTTTTGACATTTTAAATTGCTTTATTTAAAGACCATAATACAGGTTGTTCACAATACAGTCAGGAGTATTTTTTTACAGTTGCAAAGTATGCATGATTGAATTTCAGTTATACAATGCACAACACCATTCACCAGTGTATGTTTTCTGCCACCACTTTCCCTAATTTCCTCCTGCCCTGCTGCATCTGAGTGAGATATTTTCTTTTCTCTCTGTATAAGTATATATACACACACATATATATACATATATATGTGTATGTACATATATTTTTTTCTTTTCCTTTTTTTTATAATAGCTTATTTTTATTGAAGATCAGAAGTTAATATACGGTTAACATTATTTCTGCACACAACTTTCCAACAGTACCCCCATGGCCTGAGTGCTTCCAACCTTCACAGTAGCCCAAGGGCCCCTTTCATAATAGCTCAATCCAGGGCCTATTTTAGTAACATAGGATTGAAACATAAACCAATCAGATTTGTACAAGTACAACAATTTTAACCAATGGGAGCATAAACACATTTTGATGGCGGGAAGGATAAAGAGGAACCTGGCATGATGGGGGGAGGGGAAGCAAATTCTTAAACAAATAGCTAAATGATATTTACGCAAATACAATTATTTGTTTAGCCTATTTTCCATTTAGATCTATCTTTTGTGCAAGCAATAAGGATCATAATTTAAACTTTACAAAAACATATCAATAACTACATACTTGAGAGCAGTTACAAAACCAGGTTCCATGGAAAGGTTAAGGCATCTGGTTAAGCCAGATTCTTTGTGCTGAGCTAAATTTATTTGCAGAGTTTTCTGTTGGTTCGGGGCTATGCAAACTTTTGTGGCTTGAATCAGACAGGCGGTGGAAAATTCATTCAGAGTTCCTTTGATATGTGGGGTGCTCGATCTCCCACATCTCCCCCTGTTTAGTATACAATATAGAAGGGACAGACGTGCCTCGGTGGACTGGCCACACTGGATGAAGAGGTGTGGGGCTTCCAGTCACCGCATCTGCTACCCTTGATTCAGTCGTTTCCAAAGCTTGGCAAGGCACAGATTGAGGTCTATGCGCCAGCTCCTCGATAACTTCAAACTTAAGTGGCAGAGAGTTGGCAGGAGGGGAGATGTCAGGTGTCAGCTGATCTTCTGAGGTGCATAGTTGTTGGTACCGAACCTTTGAGTCCTTTCTGGTTGTTTCATCCACATGATTCTTTACGAAGGTGGTGAGTTTGCGAAAAGCCCAAGGACCAAAGGAAACTAGCAACATAAAGCCAATGAAGGGCCCCAAAAAGGCTGGGAGCACTGTTGTTATCCATGGAGTGGTAGAAAACCAATTTTTGTACCAGCTCTCACTCTGCTCTATATCTTTTTGTCTTTTTACTAAATTATCCTCTATGTGTTGAATGCTATCTCTAGCTAAGCCGAATTTATTTTAAAAAGCAACATTTTACTCTAAGGATGACACAAATTCCCCCCTCCCTCAAAAAAATGTTAATTTTGAACCACGGCGGTTATTCTGCACTCTTTGCTAGGAAATCAACAGTAGTGTAAACTTCTTTAAGTTTGTAAACATTTTTAGCCACAGTTATAAGGCATTAGCAGATTCTAGAGTATGAACCAATGAATAAATATTTGTGCTTACACCAATAACACCTAGGCCTTTTAATAAGGCTAGGGTGATGGCAGTGTTTGATTTTTGTACTGCAGCGGGGAGAGACACAAGATTATATTTAAGAGGTAATAAGGCAATTTTTGATCTAACAGTCAATTTAGGCATTAAAACAACCAAAACACAGTGGTACTAGGACTAAAGAAACAAATGTAAAACAATGGGGGAGATAAACTAGTGAAACAGGCAAAAAAAAAACGTTAAATTGGGGGCAATCATGAACTGAAAGGAAAAATCAACAACAAGAATTTGATTACAATTTTTTCAGATTATTAAAATTTGCGGCAGGGAGGTCTTGGAAGAGTTCTTGCAATGGGGATACTTTTGGAGCTAGGCCCAGTTTCAAGGAACAGTCCGCGTTAGGGAGAGTTAGTAGGGAGGGCCTCGCAGCATGAGTCCACAGTGGAGTTGGCTGTCTTTTCTTTCAGGAGACAAGGTGTGGGTTTATCTGGGTGTCCCCTCACCTGGGTGTAGAGTACTGGTTCGTTGAGTAGGAGGTCGATCTTGATGCCTAATAGAATAAGGACTGAGGGTGAAAAATTTTAATATGGTGGAAAATCTGGATGGGATTGAGGGGTAAAGGGATAGTTGGATTTCTGGAGGGGAGAAAGGGGAAGTTATATGGGAAGGGTATGAAGGAAGAGAAAAAAGAAAATACCTTAGAGAGAAAAGGGGAAGAGAAAGAGAAAAAAGTAATAAGCAGAATAGAGAGGAAAAAAAAGAAAAAAAGAAAAGAAAAGAAAAGTAGTAAGAAGAGAGGAGAGACTAACAAGGGAATGCTGGTTTAATTAAAAGTGTTAGAAGAATCGAGCCTGTGGTTTAAGTCTGTACATCTCAGGTACTGCTTCGATGATCTGAATGATCACGTGCTTCAATTCCTAAATGGAGGTATTACCTAGAGATAAAGTGTATGTTAAAGAGTTTACTCGTGGCCATCTCGTAGTGCATGCAAGGTATGGTATCCCGTGTGGTATCCCGAATTGCCACCTTAGTTTGTCCGCCCTTTGTATCCAAGGGCGCCTGTGGACAGAAAAGCTGAGAGGTTATTTAAAATATAGTAAGATAAAGGCATTAAAAGGTAGTGTTATGGTATGTTGCCATTGCAGTCCATGATTTCCCTTGGTGTTCTATACTTCTGTTCCTGTATACGAACTCCAAGGGATTATTGTGGGCCTTTGTTGTAGAAGTCTGATTACCTACCTGTTCTCTCTATGCTGCCATTTCTGTTGTTATTGTTTTCTTTATGGCATATTCTGTAATCAAAATTTTGCATTATTCCTTTTTCATGTATTTTGGACATTGCTCCCACATATATGTTGACTATTACAGTGTTCGGAGTTTCTACCATGTTAAACCCTGTTATTTGATTGTTAAGTATTAGTTGTGTATAAAATGTGTTCTAGGTGTTTCAGAATAGTGCTACCATTCTGTATTTTTCTTTTGTCTTCTGACTTAGTTCGTTTAACATAACATGATCTAGGTCCATCCACGTTTCTGCAAAGTCTGTGATTGTATCATTTCTAACTGCCATGTAATATTCCATTGTATATATATACCATATCTTAATGATCCATTCATCTGTTGTTGGACATCGAGGTTGGTTCCAAGATTTGGCTATTATACTGATTGCTGCAATAAATAGTGGGGTGCATACGTATTTTGGAATGAATGTCCTTCCATCTTGGGGGTATATGCCTAGGAGAGCAATTGCTGGGTCAAATGGCAGCTCAATTCTGAGTTCTTTGAGCACTCTCCAGACTTTTCTCCATAGATGTTGGACTAGGGGGCATTCCCACCAGCAGTGGATGAGAGTTCCTTTCATACCACATCCTCGCCAACAAAAGTTGTTTCCATTATTTTTGATGTGAGCCAACCTCACTGGTGTGAGGTGGTATCTCATTGTTGTCTTGATTTGGATCTCCCTGATGATGAGTGAAGGTGAGCATGTATTCATGTGTTTGTTGGCCATCCTTCTGTCTTCCTCAGAGAAGTGTCTATTCATTTCATCTCCCCATTTTTTATGGCTTTATTTATTTATAGTCAAAATGACTATCTTACCCTTCTGTCTTCCTCAGACAAGTGTCTATTCATTTCATCTCCCCATTTTTTATGGCTTTATTTATTTATAGTCAAAATGACTATCTTACCCAAACTGCTATATAGATTTAATGCAATCCCTATCCAAATCCAGGCACAATTCTTTAAAGAAATAGAACAATCAATTACAAAATTCATCTGGAACCACAAAAGACCCAGGTTAGCCAAACACATACTGAAAAATGAGAAGTTGGGAGGCATCTCCTTACCTAACTTGAAACTATACTATAATGCCATAGTAATTAAAACAGCATGGTACTGGAACAGAGACAGGACCTCAGACCAGTGGATCAGAACAGAATTCCCAGACATAAACCCTCAGATATACAGCCAACTAATATTTGATAAAAGAGGCAAGAATATGAAATGGAACAAAGAAAGCCTATTCAACAAATGGTGTTGGTACAACTGGAAACTCACATGTACGAAAGTGAAAATTGACCCATATCTCTCTCCTTATACAAAAGTCAACTCAAAATGGATCAAAGACCTGGAAATTAGACCTGAATCTATAAAGTTTATCGAGAATAAAATAGGCAGAACACTCGAAGACCTTTATATCAAAAGGGTCTTTGAGAATGGAGCACCAATGGCAAGAACGTTAGCATCAAATATAAACAAATGGGACTACATCAAACTAAAAAGCTTCTGCATGGCAAAAGAAACACTACTTAATGCAAGAAGACAGCTAACAGAATGGGAAAAAATCTTTTCACTTGATATATCAGATAAAGGGCTGATATCTAGAACATACAAAGCGCTCAGAAAGCTGAGCCCCTCAAAACCAAAAATGTTTTAAAAAAACCATTAGCTGCAGGCCAGAGCAATAGTTACAGCAAGTAGCTTACCTGTGTTAAGCACAAGAGTAAGCAGAATGAATCTAACCCAGGTTGAAAAGAAGGAAGGAAGGAAGGAAGGAAGGAAGGAAGGAAGGAAGGAAGGAAGGAAGGAAGGAAGGAAGGAAGGAAGGAAGGAAGGAAGGAAGGAAGAAAAGTTTTGCTGAAAAACATTCTTTTTCTGTTTTGTTTTTGGCCACACCCAGTAGCACTCAGGAGTTACTCCTGGCTCTGCACTCAGAAATCACTCCTGGCAGACTTTGAGGTCTAGATGGATTCCAGTGATCGAACCCAGGTCTATCCTGGGTCAGCTGCATGCAAGGCAAACATCCTACCACTGTTCTACCATTCTGACCCCTGAAAACATTCTAACTGTTAAAAATATTTAGAGGCTAGAAAGACAGTAGAATAAGTTTGATCCCTGGCATACTATATGATCCCCTAAGTATTGCCAGAGTAACTTTGAGTGCAGAGCCAAGAGGTTCCCTGAGTACTGCTGGATGTGACCCCCAAACTGAAACATATAATACTTGAATGACTTGGATATATCTTCACCTATTTTATGTAAAAACATATGTCTGGTTATATAAAAAAATCCTTTTTGTAAAATTATGTGTTTTGTTTACCCATATTACACATACCAACTAATTCTTAAGATGGAACAAAACATTAGAATTAAAATAGTGTTAAAGAAAATGATTCCACATTTGGAAAAATAGGCAAGTTTTTGTTTGTTTAGTTTGGCAGACATAACCACCAGTACTCAGGGGTTAATGTTGACTCAGGGCTTAATTCTGGTGGGTTTGTGGTACCGTATGGGATGAGGAGATTGAACAAGGAAAACACCCAGCCCACTGTACTATCACTTCAAATATTGAAAATATGTTTTCTTGAAAAACCATATATTATTCAAATAATCTAGCTAATTTTTCCAATTAATGTATGACTTATGATCCAGAGGTGCATTCCTTTGTTTAAGTTATTATTTGTAATTTGAACTTGGAGTTAAAACTCCATGGTAACATGTGGGCTTTTTTACAGTAGCAAAACACATTATTTCTGGTCTAAAATCTATAGTTTATTATTTGTAATATATAAAATAATTCTGTAACAAAAGAAGAAATATGAAAGCCAAGAAGTTTTATTACCAACATTATGTATATGCTCTTACAGGTCCACTGAAGTTCTGAGGTAGAAAATACAATAAGGTCAAAACTAAGGAACATAGTAATCAAACATTATTTCTGTATCTTATACTTTTTAAGAAAAAAGGACGTAAAGAAAGATGCAGGGACTCATTAACCAATTTGTCCTTTTAGGGTTCTAGATAGACAGTCCTTATGATATTCTCAAGTTGCAGTCAGCTCAAAGTTATCAGTTTTAAACTGCAGCCACTTAGTTCATAATTTTACAGATCAGTAGACTTGCTCAGGCTCACGATAGCAGTACTTCTCATCTCAGTTCCTAAGATCAAGCTACTGGAGACTGTTCAAAGTGATCTAGGCTAGAAGGGCTCATCTTTAAAACACTTGCTATAGCAGCCTTTCATCCACCATACAGCCTGATCCCTGATTCCTGATCCCGTTCTTGGTGCTTCATTTCTCACTTTATCCATCTGAATTCAAAGCAAGTCACAAGGTCATAACAGGATACATTACCACCTTTTATCAGGAGGGGCTCCAAAGTCGCATGAAAACAAGACAAAAGCATTTCTGCAATCTCAGCTTTCAGTTATTCTCAGTATAGCATTAATATCACATCCATAGACCTACAACAAACGTTAGGCAGCCAATATTTTTGCATACATTTATGATGTCTATGGATATATTTTAAATTGCAAAAAGAGTTCATATAAATGATATTAGACTACAAATTGTAGATATCTGTTGGTATATTTGATTCTTTTATTGTGACTATAGGTATAAAAATCTATAAATTCTTCTTGATTAGAATCTAACATTCACTGAATTGAAATATGTAAATGGGAAATATATAAATAGTATTTACCATATTTATGAGTTTCAGGTCTTTGAGGATTTCATTATTACAGAAACTGCTATAATCAGCATTTCTACAGATATCTTTATTTTTCATCCTAACAGAAGTGTTTTCAAATCATATCATTGGAGTTCAGGTTGAAAATTGATTACTTTCAATTTTATTAGATAAATTTCAATATAAATTTATAGAAAAATGAGATCACTTTGCAACCTTACAAAAGTCTGGGAGTTTCAGTTACCCAATATCTTGACAGATACTTGATGATGCTAATATAAATTGATATATAAAATACTATTTCTTTACTAAAATAATAAATTTTGATCTTTTACTTATATATAATCTCATACATTCTAGCATTTATATACAAGGTATTTGACAACCTTTCTGACATACAGGATAGTAGTGTCTACTACGACTAATTCTCTTTGAGAAATGTGTATGAGCTTCTATCCACCTTGAGCTGTATCTCATGTTTTCTTTCATTATTATTCCTTTCAACCACAGTTTTGCCTGAAATCTATGGTTACTTTGAATTTATTGGACATGAATAAATTCTTCAAGATTAACTCAGCTTTACTTAGTTATCTTCCTATTCATTTTATTTTTCTAAAAGTACAAACCCACTAGGTATCTTTCTCCACTATAATTTTCCAGGAAAAAAACTGAATTAGCAATAGAATGAACTATTTAAATTACATTAGATCTGAATGTTAGTCTAAGTCTTAAAATTTCTTATATTTGGACCAAGGAGATAGCTCAGAAGTCTGCATTTGCTTGCATATTGGTGCCTGAAGTTCTATTCCCAATTATCTATTCCCAGAGCACATCTTGGAGTAGCTGCTTCCCAAAATTGACATATAGGAATGTATTTAATTGTTTTAAAATGTATATTTCCAATGTCAGAGATCACGCTCAGGTCTCATGCAATAAGGCATAATTTTTTTATCACTAAAACTCATACTTGAATCTGTTTAACTTAGTCACTTAATATTGAAATCACTTTATATATATATGTATGCATATATAGTATATATCTGAAAGGAAAAAGTTAACTGAACCACAATATTAAAAACTGAACATATACCACAAATTGTTTTATTAGTCATAGATCAACAATTTTAAGTTGAAATTTTTGTTTCCATGATTTTTATATATTAGATTTTCTATGCTATCTTAAAGTTATTCTATATAGTTATTCTGATTAGAATAGGCATGAAAATAGCACATAATATTTTTTATTTTTAAATTATATTGTAATTTTTAAAGTGGGATATAAAGGTATAAGAAAAAAGATCATGAATATATGCTACTACTTGAAATTCTTAAATAGAGCAGAAAATTTCATATAAATTAACTTTTTAAGGCATTGTAAAAATTAAAAAATAAAATAAAGTCACATTTACTTCTTATATAAGATATATATTCTTTTAACTAAGAAATAGCATTTCATAAAAATAAAATTCATATATTACTATGTGAGAGCAAGTCTAAAAATAAATAATCATAATTTTTATGTATATGAAAAAAGTCCTCTTCACTATTTTAAATATGTATAAATATGTTCATATTTAAACAGGTTTAACTGTAAAAGCAAAAAGTTTTTAAGAACATCGATTATTATTTACAATATGATTCAAGTCATGGTTAGATGACTGACCTAGAATAGACACTGAATATTCAGCATATAATTATTATAATGTTTGTATAGCTTTATAATACAATCATATCTTTGTTATGTTTTTTTTTTTTTTTGGTTTTTGGGCCACACCCTGGTGATGCTCAGGGGTTACTCCTGGCTATGCTCTCAGAAATTTCTCCTGGCTTGGGAGACCTTATGGGACTCTGGGGGATTGAACCGCCATGGGATTGAACCATAGTCTGTCCCAGGTTATCACTTACAAGGCACATGCCTTACCGCAAGCACCACTGCTCTGGCACCATTCATATCATTTTATAAATATAAACTAATTGACATAACTTTGCTTATGCCTAAGTAAAACTTACATATCATAAAATAAATATCTCTTAATGGTTAGAAAATTTATATTTGTGTAAATGTACAAGTATATGTATACATGCATATGTACACATGAATGTATACAGACTGCATGATAGAAAGAATAAAACACAGGAAATAAAATATCTGAATCTAAGTATTATATTTATAAATTTAACAATAAATAAGGTTAAAAAGTTTGGAGTCTTCATTATATAGTACAGTGTATTAGAACTAGAATTCAAACAAGCATTTCAGAAAGGCATATCATATACAATCTAGAGTTATTTCAATAATATAAATATGTTAATACTATTATTTTAGATAAGCCATGTTTTCTTTTCTATTATTCTTTATAGCTTTTATAATATAAATACAATTTTGGTTTATATTTTTCTATTTGTTTTTTTAATTTTATTGTTAAATAAATTTTATTTTCTTGTTATTTTCCAGTTTTTTATGTTCTTTAACTGTCAGAGTAGTTTCAAGACATTTTTTCCTTTTGCTTTATTCTGGTTTGCTAAAGTTCTAAAGTCAGCAAGATAACTCCAACTTTGCATTTTTATCAGTTTTATCAGTTTTCTTCCCAAGTGTGTTTCCCTGTGGTTGGCTTTTATTGGCACCAATGTGGATTATTACATTGAAATTTACATGAAAAATATCAGAAATGCTATTTTCTAGGAGTCTCTCTGGAAAAAAATGTTAAAGATAACACAGCCATATTTCTAAAATATCCATTTAGTTATAAGGAAATTGTTTCAGTAGTTTCAATTGATTTATAAGGTCTATGAATTTATTGACAGACCTCAGTATAAGTTTTATGATTACAAATAAATGATATTTATCAGAAGGTCTTAAAAGCAAAACCTAAAACAACAATATTAATGAAGCTTATTTTTCAAGTTTTAAGATGTACAATTGGGTGTGAAAGAGTAAAGATGGTCACAAATTGTTTTTCTTCTAAAAAGAGGTAAAATATTATTTCCAATATTTATTAAAATTTTTAAGAAATTTTAGTCACACCTGGCAGTCTGTGCTCAGGGGCTCCTATCAACTCTGTCCTTGGCAGTGCTTAGGGGATAATGGATTCAGATCATGGTTTCAGAGGATCAATCCTGAGCTTACAGCATGAAAATATATATGTTCTATTCCTCAAACCATATCTTTGGCATTTTTATAAGTCCTAGAATGGCCTTCATCATTTTTTGGTCAATACAATAAGAAGCTAAAGCTTTCAGAGTTCAATTATTATATGACATGAATTATTTTTGTCACCTTGGATACTTACTGGGGTTAGAAAAACGACACTACCACTATGTCAAAACTGGCTGTCCAGAGATCATGATAAAACCTATTTTTAATAGATTTTTATTTGAAGCAACCTCAGGGAAACAGAGGCATTCTAGCTCCAGAGGTAGAGCAGATTAGACATCAGTCAGACACATAAGTTGTGTAAAGCTTTATTGAACTTTAGCAATAGTATTTAAAAATTGCAAGTTGAAAAGGTGACAAGGATCTCAACTATAAAATGAGATCTTATGCAAACTTTTATGACAAAGGTCGTCTTGAACACTACTATTTCCTTTTCAGAAGGCACAAAGATATTTAAGAAATCCTTGGAGAATTGTGGGCAAGTTTTACACATGTAATTGAAAAGAAACAGAAAATGAGTGAGTATATAATTATTACTTTCGACTGAGCTTAAAGCCAACAGTTATTAATTCATGATGTCAAGTATAATTTCTTTATGAAACTTTGACAAGCAATTAAAATGTATTTTCAGCATGATTTCTATCGTTTGTTTCTAATATGTATATAAAGTGAAGTTTATCACTAAAATGTTCTTCTAAATAAATATTGCACTGTAAAGGTATGATAATAATAGGATTAAACAAAATATATGAGTAATTACCCATTTAAAATATTAAAGGCCAGGAATATGGAGTACCTATTTTGTATATGTGAAGCCCTGAGTCCAAGTCATGTGTGGATACACATATATTTATGGCATAAATATATACATACATCAATCATTAAGTATAGGTATATTAAACCAACAGTTCATAGCTATATATTTAGACAAAAAAGCAATATTCCATCAGTGAGAATCAAGTGTCATTATTGGCTATTCCATTACTGGTATTTAATGTATTAACATAATATATGAAGTGGGTGATATTGTATCTTATATTATTGAAATTAAAATTAAATTAAAATTAAAAAGTTTTGCATGTGGACATGTTTTTATGCAGAGGCTTTGAACACATTATTGATGTCTGTGTCACTAAAAGTTAATGACTGAGATCATTTTTGTTACTTGTTAATTCATTCATTTATAAGCTCTGCTATAATCTGGAAAAAATACCATCAAAGTCAGAGGCAATTAGCAATTGTTCAACACCCTTACTTTGAAATCAGGATGTTACTTTTCAAAATGTAACTATTTATTTCTGAATTCAACTATATTCACAGTCTTATTTTAGGAAACATTGGTAGGAAGAAATATATCTGACATTTTGTTTAGTGTGAATGTAAACTGAAAAATAGTGAATGCAATCTACTCACAGGATTGTCTTTTCAGAGTACTATGTGAAGGTATATACAGTATATACAGTCACTGATATTTTCAGTGAAGTGAAATAGTTTTATGTAATTTCTGAATGAGAATAGAGTTTAAAGAATTGGGACCTGAAGATAGTAGTAGAGTGGGTAAGCGGTTTGCCTTGCATGTAGTCAAATAGGTTTGATCCTTGTAACTTTATAAACTGCCCCGGGGCATGCCAAGAATTATTCCTTAGTGCAGTAAGCCCTAAGTACAACAGATAAGCTCAAAAGCCAGAAATAATTAAAATTAAAATTGTGATAGTATTTGAGTTCAGCTGGCATACATGTGCCTCAGTGATATTTTCAGACTTGTAGAAAACTTAAATTCTTCATAGCAAAACTTATAATTTGTTTTGCTAAATTTGTGAGAACTTTAAAGATAAGTTTAAGACTATTAGATAACCCACTTGATTTTTTTAAATTTTTTTCTTTATTTAAACATCTTGATTACAAATATGATTGTGATAAGGTTTGAGTCATGTAAAGAACACCCCCCTTCGCCAGTGCAACATTCCCACCACCAATGTCCCAAATCACCCTCCATCCAACCCCACCCCTACCTGTACTATAGACAGGCTTTCCAGTTCTCTCATTCATTCACATGATTATGGTAGTTCTCAGTGTAGTTATTTCTATAACTGCACTCACCACTCTTTGTGGTGAGCTTCATGAAGAGAGTTGGAGATATTTTAATATATATGTATATAATCAAGTCTGAAGAGCAAAGACAAATACATGACTGCAATTGGACTGTGATTTTTTTCCCGATACCTTATTGTACACTTTTAAAATTATACTTGAGTTTTATTTAATAAAGCATTAAATTTTTACTTTCCAGGGCAAATTCTTTAAAACTGTAATATGTGCAAAAAAAGAAAAAAAAAGAAATGGTCTTTATATGTGTAACTAAGTTTCTTTCAGTGGGCAAAATTATTATCATTAGGTTCTTTAAAAACACTCATGATATCCATAACTATAATGTAAGCTCCAAATGTTAATATTGAATTATTGAAACTTAGTTTTTTAGTTTAATAGAAGAATATACAAAATGAATCATAGCTGGTATGGACATATATGGTTATGTAACATTAAGTACATGTATACCTGTGAGGTATAGTTTTATCCTATTCATTTTTGAATACTGAATAATAGTATTGTTAATTTTAAGAGTTATGTTACTTAAAATAGATTTATTCCTTCTTATACTCTCTATCAAATACCTAATAAATGTTTATTGAATACTAAATATTTAAAAATCATTCTTCTCTAAGTCTTACTTATAAAATCATGATGATGGGAGCCCATAAAGTGTTCTCTCATGGCATTGCTGATTTTGAAGAAATTTTTAGTGAAGTAAAATAATTTTACTTAAAGAAATTTATTTAGATTAATGAGTAAGGAGAAAGAAAGAGAAATTTGTGTTTGAAAGTTAGGCATGTTTAGAATGGAGGAGTACACATCATACTTTGAAAGGCTGATGAACCTCCAAGATAAAGAATTCACCTTCTATGGCTTAAAAAGCTGGTTTTATAAAACTTCTTTCAAATGGCCTTGTCTTATGGTTATCTACATGTAGAAAAGTTAATGTCAGGTTGACTTAGGGAAAAAGTCTTGGACTGTCAATCCTTTATAGTCTTATCATGACCTTTAGAGTCTCTTGATTCTTCTATTCTTCTGAGATAATCTACCTTCTCTGGATGGACCCTCTTAGTTTCTGCCTGTGGTGGTGACCTATTTCTTGATCTCCAAAAAAGGTCAATATTTACATCTCAAAGGGAGCTGGTCCTCATGTGTGTGGGCTACTTCAGAGAGACCATTTCTTCTTATATTCTTAGTATTATTTCCTAAAAAAAAAAAAAAAACCTCATTACCAGAGCCTGAGACAGCAGAACACTAAGGCTTTAGAGGTCATACAGAGTATAGATATTAATCATAGTATTATAGGAATTGAAGTAAGGGTTGATATAACTTTATTAGCTCTTATGTGTGTGGAGATTGAATGAGAAAATTTAAGTAGTATTTTCATTTTAAAAAACTTTCATAGTTAAACAGTGAGAATTGAAAAATTTACACTATTTCTTCTTGTGAAAGTAACTACATTTATACGATGATGACAAGAGATTAGAGACAATACCATCGTAGTAATATAGAAAAAAAATTACTGTCATAAATATAAGATAATATTTATAATAATCACAGAAGTAATTATTGTGCTATTAATTTTAAGGTCATTTAGACAATTGTCCTTTTGATTTGGAAGCACATATAATTCAGCAACCATTTATCATTTAATTATCAATTTTTTACAAGAGAAAATAATATAATACAGCTACAATTTGTTCATGTATCATTTTGCTTATGTATTTTTAATAAACTCAGTGCAGAAAATTAAGTAATGAATGTTTGTGAATATTAAATTATTTATATGGTTGTGCTCATAAGCCTATATGCAGTGCTGGCTTTTGAAGCATGGTAGACAAATTGAAAGACAAGTGCCTTAACCAGTTTACTTATCTCTTTGGCCTATGAACTTGGGCCTTCATTAGAATAGCTATAAAATCAGGATTGACTAAACATTACAACTGTATGAAACATAAAAGATTTGTGTAGTAGAAGAACCTCTAGAACAGAGATGTGAATATTGACATTTTCAATAACCCTGTTATACATAAAAGTTTGAACCATTAGGTTTATATCTTTTATCTTTCGACCAGTAAACTCTAAGACATTATATTAGCCAAGATTTATTTACTGAAAAGAAACTATGAAAATGTTACAATTAAAAATCATATGATTTATTCAGGTTTAATTAAAGTACGTAAGATATGTGTTAAAATGAAGAAAATTGATGTGAGCATTACTTCAGAGCTTCTCTCCAAGATGGAGACACTATTATTTTTTTCAATATCATCTTTAATGAGTTTATAGCTTTTAACCAGGCCAAGATCTCAGTAATGTTTTTGGTTTGCTCTCCTTTCAAACCATTGCTTATAATGTCTTTATGATCCTTATAATGTGTTCATAAATGTCCTGTGTAATATTTTTAATAAGAAAGGTGAAAAGCATAAGGACTAGAGTAAATCATCAATTAAGAAATAAGTTAGGGATATAGTGATAGTACATGTGGTAGGGCTTTTGCCTTGCCTGCAGCTGAACCGAGTCCAATCTCCAGTATCCCATATGGTTTTCTGAGCCCATCAGGAATGATTTCTGAGCACCTGGCTAGGAGTAGTCTCTGAGAGCCCCTGAGTGTGATCCCAAAAGCAAAAAATAAATAAACTAAGTTAAATACAAGGGAAAAAAGTCAGAATACTGATATATTTATACCCTGTTAGTTTTTTATTCTGCTCTTGTCAGATAAGAGTTATATATAAGATAAGTTAAAAGATCAGATGAACTGAGGGAGGTTTCTATATAACGTTAAGATTCACAGTACTGGGGCTAGAACAGTGGTGCAAATGGTAAGGCGTCTGCCTTGCCTGCACTAGCCTAGGACAGACCTCAGTTTGATCCCCCAACGTCCCATATGGTCCCCCAAGCCAGGAGCGATTTCTGAGCACATAGCCAGGAGTAACCCATGAGCGTCACCGGTGTGGCCCAAAAACAAAAACAAAAAACAAAAAGAAAAAAGAAAAGAAAGATTCACAGTACCAACATTGCAACATTAAAGCTGTTTATTTTTGCGCCCCCCCAGGGACCTCAATCCCGACCCGCAGGAGAGGCTGGGGACCACAACAGTTATTCACGATTCACGAAGTGGATTCCAGTCTGAAAGAAAAGAGGGGTTTGGGAAGACAAGGAGACTCAAGGCGAAAAGCTCCGATCAAGAGTCCGTTTATTTGGGGAGGGGGACAGCCTTTTATAGTCAGGCCGAACAAAGAGAAAGGGGCAAGGCATTCTTGGAATAATTGTAACTTTCCACAGGCACATCATGTTTATTTTTTTTAACAAGGCTGTACATCACGAAGCTGGCATTCATCAATCATGAGGCCCAAGTTGTTAAAGCAACAAAGTATAAGATCTAATCTCTGCCCAGGCCCACCAGCCTCTATCTTTATGGGAACATCTTGGTGCCTGTGGTTGACTCCCCTAGCTCTGAGGAATGCAATGACTCCCTTTTTCTTTAGGTCCAAGGGCAAAGGCCATATCTTGCTAGCTGCTCAGGCTGGCAGCCTGCTAATTGTCACGTAGGCACTTTTGCTCAGACTTTCAGAGACTCCATTTTGATTTTAGTACAAAGGGCTCTTAGTTATGCCAAACAGTCTCCAACATATTTTCATCCTTCTTCAAGGATTAACCTGAAACTATGTATTGGAATAGAGGAAAGGAAAGATTCATAGACTGAAGAGAGATGATAGTATTAAGCAAAGACATGAAGTCGATGGTCCTGTAGTCATGTGACTGAATGTTTATAGATTAGATAACGGGTTATGTGACTGAATCTTTAGAGGCATCATAATTATAAGGTATAAAGGTATTTTATGCTCTAAGTAGGATAAAGGTATGAGTGGCATCCAAAGAGGTTTTTGAGTGTGGATGAATAAGTACAGCTTCCCCTGATCAATAAATCCTCTACAGATTCTTGGATACAGACTATGCAAATTGAAGAAACAAAATAAAACTAACCATGGCATGATAACGATGGATGTTCTCTTTAGATTGTACGTATATGAAAGTGAATTACAAATACAGAAACTCCCCTACACTACAGTCTCCACACTGCCTAGTAATATTTCAAATTGATATACATTTTGTTTTTTGATTTGGATATAACACAACTTTTTTTTTTTTTTTTTTTTTTTTTTTTTGGTTTTTGGGCCACACCCTGTGACCCTCAGGGGTTACTCCTGGCTATGTGCTCAGAAGTTGCTCCTGGCTTCTTGGGGGACCATATGGGACGCCGGGGGATCGAACCGCGGTCCGTCCTAGGCTAGTGCAGGCAAGGCAGGCACCTTACCTCCAGCGCCACCGCCCGGCCCCAACACAACTTTTAAATAGAGATCAAACTAACATAAGTTAAGCCATCTATAAGATGCCTGGTACTCAAGCCATTTTTAATATTAAATTAAAAAGTAAAAACAAGAATTTACATATAAAAATAAGACAAATTAGAGAAATATAAGTAATATATTAATAACAGAGGCATTGAGACAATTGTGTCTATTTTGGAAATAATGATTGTGGCTTAAATTGATAAAAATATAAAAAAAGATTCTTATTTGTGTGAGTATAAAATTATGCTATATTAAATTCTATAATATAAAATATACTATGTATAGAAGGCTGAAGGCACATGTGAGAATCAACATGATATTGAATGCAGAGAAGGAAAAGCTTACAGCGATAGTAGATGGTAGTGGATGGTCTGGGCCTGGTTGAGATTTACTCAAAAGCTAAGTAAAATTTAGATCTAGTTTTACTATACCTCCAAATGAGTCTGTTCATTGTGATATATAGATAGGAATAGATAGAAATAATTCAAACATGTAATTTCCTGGAGCAGAGAATTCATAAAGATGATTAGCATAAAAAGATAGTTTATAGGTTATTTGAAAGAAACTAAATGTGAATAAGAATGAGATTCTGAAAATATTCACACTCATACTATTCCTAGTTTGGGTATTCATAGCTGTAGTTCTTTTCTTAGAGAACTTACTAAAATGTATTTAAATGACTAATGTTGTAAATATGACATGTTTTTAATAAACTTATGAATTTCCATTGTCTGATTCAGTTTTATTTGCATACTCTAAAATGATGTTTCTATCATTTAATATGAACATATGAACATTTAATATGAATATTTTAATATGATATCATATTGAATATCACTGTTACTAGATCCTAATTCTAAAAGTAGAGGTCTACTAAAATTTATATTTAAATATTTTCTGAGAATACAGCTTATATATTGTATAGCTTCAGTAAAAATTATGTATAGTAAGAAACCTTTTTACTATAAAGTGAGTCAAAATGTAAATGCTATTTAAATAGAGCTAGTAATTTGAGTAGTCAAGTGTTAATTGTCATAATGGCAGAATTGTATATAAGAAACTGGCATAAAACTTTTAGGACTAATTCAATCTGGATTTTTAAACTTCTAGTTTATCTAGTTTCATTTTCTTTATGAAAGGGTGATGCTGTTTGATTCTTTGTATTATAGACATCACAATAAATGTTTTTTCTTAGTTCAAATATTTCTCTTTATTTTGAGATCACGTGTCAATAAATTATACCTTGGAATGGTAAACACTCAAGTTTAATTGTAAAAATGGTTATTCATTCTTGAAGGCTTGAAGTCAATTTAAATGTTCTAGAGCGTGTTGTCTTATTTCAAAAATACTGAGAAATAATTCATTAAAAATGACTCCCATTTAACTTTCATCAGACATTTTATTACCCCTAAAGTATTGTAATGGGCTATAACTCCACTATAAGATATTTCTAAAAAAATGATTAGAAAAATTGATAGTTATTTTTATTATTTGAAATACTATCTTTTAGTAAATTAATTTTTGATTCTATGACATTTAACTGTTATGGAAATGGCTCTCCTAAAATTATGTTGCCATCTAAAAAGTAAGATTAATGTGTCTTTTGTCTTTATACAGATAAAATGGTATTTTCTAATATTTTTAGACTAATAACAAACACCTATGAATTACTATGGAATGGATTCACCTCCATCATGATACATTATAAATAGATATTCTTGTGTCTATAGCTATAAAAAAACAGTATTTTAACAGCAGCTGTTAGACTATTTATCTACCAAAAACTAGTGTAAATAAAAATAACTTGAGTCAAATTTCAAAATATGGAAGTAGGTGTATTATAAAAGACCTAGGGTAGATTCTTATTATGAGAGAGCTCCAGGTTTAATCCTTTAATTTTCTACAGTGTTTTGTGAATGCACCTCACCCAAAAGCTGAAAAATTTACAAAATATAGTTAATCGTCAGTAAATACTTTATTAATATTCTATAGTCAATAAATATACTCAATATTTAATTTCTTCCACTTGGGTTTATAACACATACATGAGAAAATTGAAGCAATATTATTTCTCTTGTAAAATATTGTTAATACAATGATAAATTAATTTTATATGAGCTTCCAATTCAAAAAGACAATTGTCTTTATGACCTTAAAATTAATGGCATAGTAATTACTTTTTGATTATAAAAATTATCTTATTACTAAATTTTAATTTAATACATTATAATTATATTAAAATATTAAAACCAAAATTATGTTTATAAAGTAATTTTTTCTCAATTCTAATTTCAGTAATATTTGTCATTAAACTCTTGACATTAATGTATAATATAATCAACTTTATAAAAATAGTGAGAATTATATAATTACATGAAACTCTATAATAATTATATAAATTTTATGTTAACTGATGGAGAGATGGAACCAGAAGGCACAAAACACCACCCAGTCTTCGACACAAGACCTGTACAGAAACCAGGCTCTATAACTACAAAAACTAATAGCAACAACTGTGAGACTAAAGAGCTGACCACTGAGAATGGCTAGGGGTTTGGGACAACTGAGTTGGCCTTATGCCAAAGTGCTTCAGGGGTAAGATCTTCCTGCCTTTTAGGCCAAAGGTGTTTATTTCTAATTTCTTCCATATTTTTCTATGCCTATGCAAATGACAATTGCCACACACACACACACACACACACACACACACATCTTTTTTTTTTTTTTAGTGTATTTACTGTCTCTGAAGAAAAAAAAATGGGAGCGAATTAAACCTTCGGCTATTGCATTAATGACTTTATAGGTGATAGAATAATTTTTCCAAATGTAACAACTAATGAACTCTCCTCTTCTTTTTCCATATTTTTAATTCTCTATTCTCTTTCTATTTCTTAATAATTTTGCTTTCTGTCATCCTGAAACAAATGTATTATGATCAGTTATATCAACACTGTGATACATTTTCTTTAAATAAATAATTAAAAAATAATCAGATAATTATCAGTATCAACTGAGTTTTTTTTTTTTTTGGTTTTTCAGGCCACACCTGTTAGATGCTCAGGGGTTACTCCTGGCTATGTGCTCAGAAATTGCCCCTGGCTTGAGGGGACCATATGGGATACCGGGGGATCGAATCGTGGTCCTTTCCTTGGCTAGCGCTTGCAAGGCAGACACCTTACCTCTAGCGCCACCTCGCCAGCCCCTCAACTGAGTTTTTTAAATGAAAGTACTACTTAAATTTCTGACAACCATCCATACACACATAACAGCTCATAAAATATATATTACTCTCCTCTCAAATCTTTCACCTTCCCATAATACTCAGATTAAAGTCTATACTTATATCTTCTAACTAACTCCTTGTTAATCTTGTCCTCAATATTTATATCCTTACGTTGCCTATTAAGTCCATTCATGCTGATCTGTGCTTTTTTCTTAAATAAAATTCCTTTTTTTTTGCCCTTGGAACCCCTTGTTTCCAAAATATTGGTGGCGCCATTGCATTATCTTGTTCTAATTTAAATATTTGTCTTGTACCAAAAAAGCAATAATTTTTTCCTCTTTTAGATCTCTTTTCCTTTTATTTGGAACCCTTTCCTTCTTACAATTCTGATGAACAAATTTGTGTGGAAATTTTTCCATGCAGCACACAATTTTCTGCTACACCAGCTGAATGTTCTACTGAATTTAATACTTATCCTTTAGAACTAGAAGTGTCAGTTCTCACAGGTTGACCTCAATCCCTTAAAACTATTCCCATCATATGGGCTGGAAAGATAAGCACTTGTCTGACATGCAGCTGATATAAATTCAATTCCTTGCACTACAGATGCCCTCCCTCCAAGTTCCACCAGTATTGTTCCTGAGTATGGATAAAGGAATAATCCCCTAAATACAAATGACTATGATAAAAAAAGAAACTATGAAAATAAAAGTTAAAAAAGTAATATTTCTAACATTTCATCATGCTTCAGATATTCCCATTATACTTCAGATGCTAATAATAAATAGGTAGTGATTTTCCTGGTGACTTACGCCTTCTGTCTGATTAGGAAAGTATCACAACCCTCTTCTCAGGCTTGGTTACTGTGTGTGATCAGCTCATAGAAGTCAGGACTATTTATATTAGCCAAAGTTACTAAAAGGTATGGTTATAAGCACCAATTACCAAGAAGATGAAGAAATAAATATGGTGAAGTCTGACAGGAATCCAAATACAGAGGTGTGTGTTCCAAGGAGTTGGAGTATCTTATCTTCACACTATCTGAGTATCTTTACAAATTCCCTTGTATTAGGATTTCATGAAGGCCTTCTCCACATGTTACTATTAAATTTTAGCACTACTTTCAGTCTTCCTTCTTTCTTAAGAAAAAAGGCTACTAAAGAGTGAAAATTGGAAGCTTCAAGTTATGAGTTAGTATTGTTCGAGGTTACAAGCCCAAATCAAAGAGCCTATCCATAGTAGCCTCAATTCAATGATAAATATTTCTGATACACAAGAAGTTATAAGGATTTCAGGAATACTACTATATCATAAATCAGGGCTAAAAAACAAATATTATAACAAAAGATACTCAGTGCCTTTATTACTTATGAAGTTAGTTTTAGCAGCCATGTGCCAGAAACTGGGACAAAGACATATGTGTGTGAATGTAAGCATATATACACATATATTCATACACATATATTTTGATATTATTTCTCTAAACATGCCTCAAATACAACACAAAGTAGGCACCTCACATTCTAGTTATTAACAAGTCATTTTATTTTATTTTTACTTTATTCTAATCCTTCTTTCAAATTACCTAATTTGTTTACTCGGTTTCCTTCTAAGTAAATTTTATGAGAACAGGCATTATTTTTGTCTTGTCACCATCCTATTACCCAGACTTTGAAAGAGCAGATAGGTTTTGAATTCATAATATGATTTAGCAAATGGAAATCAATCAAAATCTATTATTTTCCTTCTTCCTAGAGCAGAAGAAAGGACCTATCACTGTAGTGACCATTTTGACTAGGAATTGGTCAATTAAATAAAAGCATTAGCTTAATTCACTTTTAATGTAATTTTCATTAGACTTCTTTAGTCAATTCAGTCAGAGTAGTCAATTAATTTCTCATATTGTCTTTGGTTACTGTGTGAAAAGAAAATATAGAGTCAAATAAGCTATTTTTAACCTGTGTCCCAAAGTAATATCTACTTAAGAATAGGTAAATCCGGGGCCGGGCAGTGGCGCTAGAGGTAAGGTGCCTGCCTTGCCTGCGCTAGCCTAGGACGGACCGCGGTTCGATCCCCCGGCCTCCCATATGGTCCCCCAAGCCAGGAGCGACTTCTGAGCGCATAGCCAGGAGTAATCCCTGAGCATCAAATGGGTGTGGCCCAAAAACCAAAAAAAAAAAAAAAAAAAAAAAAAAAGAATAGGTAAATCCTTTAAGCCTGTTGCATGACAATTTGAACCTACTTAGTCATCCTGTGGGATGTATTATTTTTTCATCGCTAGCACCAAGGCTATCCAGATTGTACTCAAGCACATTGGTAACTTTTCCTATTTCTGTAGAAGCTGCATTCTTCCTTTACACTTGCTACTGCTCACTCACTATAAGAATGACAGGTTAGGGCTAGTTTCTACTGTCAGTTGTGCTGCAAAGCCTTTATCATGGTTGGTATCTTGTTTTTTTATCCAACTTTCCATGCACAGTATTTTGGACTCTCAGCAGATCAAAGACTTGCTTTTCATTAGAGATATTTGTTATTGATGTAA
This sequence comes from Suncus etruscus, assembly GCF_024139225.1. Classification (NCBI taxonomy): domain Eukaryota; kingdom Metazoa; phylum Chordata; class Mammalia; order Eulipotyphla; family Soricidae; genus Suncus; species Suncus etruscus. The sequence goes on along the minus strand of NC_064849.1, from coordinate 43,767,571 downwards.
TAATGCTATGTATTTGTTTTTAATTCTCAGGCTCTTTTAACTTTTACTGATGACTAGTTCTTCTAAAATTAAGATATAAATCACAAAGGGCTGTGTCTGATGATTCAGTAACTTGAGGAATGTAGATGTATTTGCAGTCTTCTTCTCTGTCACTGAGATGCTGTTCTAAAATAAGTTTGTTTAGTTTTCCTCCTTAGAGCCCCCACAATCCTACTCACACCAGGTCTCTGTGTCAGCAGTCCTTCAAGCACAGGCTTATTATTAATTCTTAGAAGCTTTAGTTTCAAGTTATGATTTTGGCAACATATAGGAACAGTAATATTTATTTTATCATAACAGAAAACTCTATATCCATTTTAATTTACTTAAGTACCTTTGTTATATGACAAATGCATAAATATATTTCTTAGATAAGGACCCTGCTTAGGATTATTTGCCAATATTTGGTGAAAAAATCAGTGAAATAATAAAACAGGCATTATGTTTTATGTGACGTAGACATGAGGAAAGGAAACTCCTTTTAGAATGAAAGTACATTGCACTTTCTTTGCCTCTTAACTGTTCTAAGAATTTAAGTAACCTTTCTTTTTATTCATAGTGATATAGCAATTGCTTCCTTTTTATAAACCACAAGACATGTACTTTGTAATACAAATAAAAATGTTTAAAATTGAATAAATAAATTTGGCTATTTTATATCATTTTCTTCTGGAGCAGAAAATGGATGAGGATTTTCTCTTTTTATAGGTGAAAAGTAACTTCAGAATAATTTCTTAGAGTAAATAGTGTGGATTATTAGTGTAAGAAGGGATCAATGAAAAAGACTAAATTTATGATTGACACTATTATTAGACAACAAAATAAAAATTCTGCAAGTCCTAGTACCATAATGAAAATATTATGTAAAATTTATGAATAATCCTACTCACTATCATCAAAGTGCTTATAATCTAACATGATTAATTGAAAATATATAACATTTGTATCATAGGTAACTTTGCGGATTAGTTGAAAGTGGAGGTAGATTAAAGTTTGATTTATTAGCAAAGAAAATCAGTGAAGCATTTTGTTTCCTACTTAGCCCCATGCCATGTGACTCAGGTTAAGTCATAGTTTTAATCCAAATTCGGGGTTTTACAAAGTATACAAATTAAACTACCTTGACAATCTATTTTAGCAGAATCTTAAAAAAGAAATAGAAAACAGGGGCCAGCGAGGTGGCGCTAGAGGTAAGGTGTCTGCCTTGCAAGTGCTAGCCAAGGAAAGGACCACGGTTCAATCCCCTGGCGTCCCATATGGTCCCCCCAAGCCAGGGGCAATTTCTGAGCGCTTATCCAGGAGTAACCCCTGAGCATCAAAAGGGTGTGGCTCGAAAAACCAAAAAAACAAAACAAAACAAAACAAACAGAAAACAAAAAAAAAAATTAATACCGAATTTCCAGGCCATCAATGAAAATGAAAAGAAGGAAAGTTTAATTAAATATAAAATAGCTATATGCTGAATATCAGACTTAGAGAATTATGAATATTTTTTCAGTTAATATAAAGCACAAGGCAAGTTTAATAACAGGTAATTTTTCTTCCAAAATGACTGAATGATTTTAACTCTTAATTTCAGGTGTTTTGATAACAGAATGTCCAAGTATATTATAATTTATAAAGACTTGACCTTATCTTTTCTTAAATTTATTTTCTGTACCACTGCTACATATAAGTTCAACCTTAGTGACCTCTTTTCTTCAGTAGTTAGAAGTAAAATGATACAAGATCATGTTAATATGATCCCATTTAAAATTCCTGTGGTAATTAAAATGTAATGAAAAAGATTAATATTTTTCTCAAATCTCTATGACATAATTAGATGAAGAAATGATAGTAAGCTAATATAATGATAGTAAGCCCAATACTTTCCTCTCTCTGAATCAAAATAAGCCTGATAATGTCAAACTTGGCATGTTTGCTTCTTCAATATGCACAACTTTTAAAGTGTGCAAAATATTTATAATAAATTTTACCAGTATTTATTTCTAATTAATTTTTACATTTATTTTATTTAATAAATAGGGTCGAGATAAGAATTAATTTATTTTATCTACCTTTTTTTCCATATTCCAACCCAGCCTTATTATTTAGGGAGTGTTAAATGGCTCTATGTATGCAACAAATATACATATAGAAGTAAATGTAATGACCTTAATTTCTCTTGATTTTTCTTTCTTCTTTTATATTTAATGAACAGTTAAGTTGTTTTCCAGATAAAGTAGTTTGTTATCTTTTTTATAAGCCATTTAAACAATGAAGTGAAGCTTTTTCGTGAGTTTTCTAAGGCATTATGTACCTACCTTACGGTAAGACAGTAAATCCAGACATTATGCTTGGTACTGCTTATGGTCTCCTGTGTTCCTGAGCACAATACACAGGAAGGAAAGAGAGAAAATGGGGATGAAGATGTAGAAGGAGAGTATTAGGAGAGGCAGATTCTTTGTGGGAGTTTTGTTTCTGGGTGTCTGGTACTCCAATGATTCTTATATTGTTTCTATTAAATTTATCCCAGAATTCTATTTTTATTTCTTTGCTTTCTTTGAGGATATTTTTCAATATTCTGTTAATTAATTTTAAGGGTTTTTTTTAACCTCTTTAGTTGGAAGGAGATTTGATGCAGCTCATCTTCTATCTCACTGATTCTGTCCTCAGCAGATATTACTCTGCTGGTTAGGCCTTCCAGTGAATTTATTGTATTTTGCCTACCAAGTTTTCCAGTCTTGGTTTATTCTATTTGAAGTTTTCTCATTTCTAATTTCATATCTTCTTGATTCTGATTTGTGGTTTGTTCGGTTTCTTCCATGGTTTCGTTGAATTTTTTGGACATCCTCCACATTTCCTTTCTAACATCCTTATTAGACTTTTATATGTGGCTGGTACTTGTCAGGTCTTCTGAACTATCATTTTTATTCTCTAAGCATGGTGACTTTCTGCAGTGTTTCCTCATTGTGACTTTTGCAGTAAAGTGGTTTTTTTATGTGTTGTGCTAGGGTTCATTGACTGAAGAAGTACACAGCAGCTCTGCTCAGTTCTGTGGCTGTGCTCTTCTTGCACGGATCTTGCTGAGTCCTGTAGCAGGTCACACTAAGAACTGAAATCTAATATTTAAACAGTACTGAATTCTCTGATTATGGTTAATTAATTCTCTGTTTATTGATTTCCTTTCTCTAGTTCTTTATTTTTTTTTCAGCAGTCAAATGGAGTTTTGTGCAGTTTGTCTTATAAAATTTTTTCTGTTAGACTGCTTTTAAGCAGTTAATAAATGTTAATAAATGAATTTATTAATTTAACTGTTAATAAATCTAATTTTATATTTTGCTTGATATTTGTTTGCTGGTAGCATGCAAAAGCAAATGAAAACACAACCAATTTTTCTACTTCATTATAAGAAGACTATAAGTTAAGTGTAACTAACAAAACATATCACACACCATTGAAAACCTAGAAATTTCCATGAGACTTCTAAATTTTTCTCAAGTTTATAGTATACTCAATGATATTTAGTTTTCTCAATATTTCTAGAATAATTGTTATTTATTTTGGGGAGGAAACACCCAGCCCTGCTAAAGGCTTATTTCTGTCTCTGTGCTCAGGGATCACTCCTGGTGGGCTTGAAGGACCATATGGAGTGCTGGGAATCAAACCTGGGTTTCCTACATGCAAACTACTACTTGAATTTATTATCTTTTGGCCCGAGTTGCCCTTTCTTATTATGTCCAATAGGCATACTATCATCAATATAAATTCAGTTATATGATATATTATAAAATGTTAAAATGATGAGAAATCCTGCAATTTTGATGATGACTTATGTCTGTAGAGTTGAGAAACCTCTAATAAAGGACATTTGTTATGTTAATTGAATTATAAACTGAACACAATTGTCAGTGGATATTATAGATATGGCTGGAAAGAAATGCAACTTTCAAATTACTAGCTGCATATAAGATATCAGAGCCTGTGTTCATTCATAAAGCATTCCTATTATTACAGCACTGGAATTTGAAGTCACCATGAGATTAATTATGAAAATCCACTGTCATCTCCAGAATCCATTTGCTTTCTACACAGGCAAACTGGTGAAGTTTATTTTAAAATATTTACTATTAGTCATGATAATTCTATTTATTCATTATGAATGTATTTTGATTTATCTCATTAATCATATTTAGAATAGCTGCTTTGGAATTCTCATCTGATCATTTAAACATCTGCTTTTTCACCTTGGAATTAATTGACCACTGTTAATTGCTTTTCCATTAGGAAATGCTAACATGGTTTTGGTTCTTTGGAGAAAAATAATTTTATCATAGAAAAATATTGAATGTCAAGTTTGGACTGTATTCCATTATCTTAAAAAGTCATTATAATTAAGTTTATCAGTTAATTGGTTGTGTTTTCTCTGCATATTCTTCCATACATGGTTATAACTCACTGTATTATTTGCCAACTTTTATGACTATTTGCCAGTCTTTCATGACTTTTTGTTGTCTGGGAGTCAGAGATTTGGGCAAAACTTTTATATATAAGCTAGGATTTTAATCTATCTCCTACTGTTTTCCAAGATCACCAATTCCTTTTATTTTTATAACTTGTCACCTCAAAGCTTTATTAACCAGTTTAATTATCCTGGTAGGTATACTCATCATTGCTCAAGACACAGGGTTGAAATAAGGGCTCTGACATTCCATGTCAATTAGTAGCACTTTACAAAAATGTGCCTTCATTTGTTTAATATCTAAACTAGAGCCTCAGATAGTTTGCTGTTGCCATTTTTTTGTTTCTTATTTTATCCTGATTGAGAGTTGTTATCAGCAATGAAGGTTAGGTGGTTGACATTCCCTGCCATACTAGAATCAGAAGTCACTAATTAGTTTGCTTGGTATTTTAAACTTCGAAATTAATTAAGTATTACTACAAGAGTACTAAAATAGAAATTGACATTGAGAAAAACAATTCAATGGTGCTCTTTTAAACATATAACAACAATTGTATCCAATATATAAAATCTGATCACTTAGATGTGTCCAACATGAATGGTTTTGAAAGAAACACTTGCAGAAATTTTAGTTTACTTATGTGCCATGATATGCATATAATGTGCATGTATGTCTATATACATGTGTATGCATACATATATGTATGTATATATGGTTTGTTGAGTTCTTAAAAAACTCCAAAGCAACACAAAATTTGTCTTACAATTAGGCTGGCAGAGATAAAGTGAAAAACACTGTTTAAATTATAGCTAATGTTTATTGTTCTTTGGTGTGTCAATTATTGTGCTATATGTTTTTCACATATGTAGATAACCCTCATAACAATGTCATAGATGAGAACTATAATTATCTTAATTTTATAAACGAGAGAATATCTGATGTTGTGACATTAATTTGTCCAAATTTCAAGCTGGTAGAAAGAATACTTTAATTCATGTTTTGAACTTTATTTTTAATATGTTATATATCATATTTTATTCAGCATCAATTGCTGTGGTTACTCACAATTTTCAATGTATATCTTCTATTAAAAATTCTTGAGAATGCCATTCTATCATTAAATATCATCTATGTTAGTGAGTCAGAATTTGCATTTTGTCAAACTTTTTGTCAAAAAAATTAGTCAACGGATTTTTGAACACAGAATATTTTAAGGTTCTTTTCTATGTAATTCTTTTAAAATCTTGTCAATAAATGTAACTTTTGTGCTATCTCAAGGCAAAATCTATGTGTCAGGTGTTGCCCTTGTTAAATTGCTGGTAGAAAATAATTTTCTGTCAGTTGCTGTAGTAATCTTGAAAGGTGGGTGTCTCTGGTTTGACAATTATTTTTAACATTATAAATTAATATGGAGAAAGAAGGAGTAACATTCCAGTTACTCTAAATTTTAAGATTTTGGGTAAGGACGCCTTATTGGAAACAACTGGTGAAATTAATCCTGCAAATTAAGTGATATAACATTTGAATTTTTGGAAGAAAAATTAAAATGGGATTGAAATATAATCACTTTTTTAAAAAAAGGTTTTAAGTTATATTTGCTTTTTAGTTTAAACTTGTTTTGGCAAATTAGAATTTAATTGTCAAACTTATATGGAAGTGACCTTAGTTTCACTTATGTTGTGAAATTTCTTCTCTGTTTCTTGTCACTTATTATCTACCTTTTTGCTAGTTCTTCCTTTCATATTAAAATATGTATTCCACTGAAAAAGCATTCTTTATATTTAATTTAAACAATTAGTCTTTTACTAGTATAGAAACATATAGAATTAGAGACTGCAATACAAAAATATAATATCATAGCTTGAGTTATATAGACATTCAGCGAATTATTTCCATTACACGATGCAGTAATTTTTCTTCTTTCTTTTGGTAGGAGATAGTTACCATAAGATATAACTTAAAAAAAGAAAAGTAATATGTCTTATATACGACCTAAAATTATATAACAAGAAGAAAACAGCTAAGGCCATTTAATTTATTGATTGAAAGAGAAAGAAAAACATTCGATAATATAAATTGTTAATGGGAGGTTTTATGAAAAATAGTTATTAGTCCTTAATTTATATATTTGAGGTACTATAGGTTTATAATATGTCTCGGGTTTACAGATTAATATGTGGGTCTCTAGGGACCACATATAAGGCACATATAAGGCACTTAGCACTTGCATGAAGTTGACCCACTGATTCCAGCACTCTTTAAGGTCCCCTGAGTCCTTGAGCACAGAGCAAGAAGTAACTGCCAAGCACTAATGGATGTTAGATCAATATGATTATAAGAAATTCGAGTGTTTAATTGTTTTTCAAATAAGGTTAACACTATTGGTTAAATCCAACTCACCTTAATATTATTCAAATATCTGATTTTATAATTATTCTCTGCTAAAAAACATGATATTAAATATAAATGACAAATAGTTTAGAATTCCAGAGCATCTATAGCAATGGAAGACTAGTGACAATTTAAATATTAAATTTTGGGGCCGTAGAGATAGTATAGAGGTAGGGTGTTTGCCTTGCATGCAGAAGGATGGTGGTTTGAGGATCCTGGCATCTCATATGGTCCCCCCACAAGCCTGCCAGGAAAGACTTCTGAGCATAGTTCTAGGAGAAAACCCCTGAGCATTAGCTGGGTGTTGACCCAAAAACTAAAAAAATAAAAACATAAATAAAAAATTAAAAAATAACAAAGTTTAAAAATTAAAATTTGAGGCCAGAGTGATAGCACAGCCAATAGGGTATTTACCTTTCGAGCTCAGCCCAACTGACACTGACCTGGGTTCTATCCCTGGCATCCCATATGGTCCTCCATGTCTGCCAGAGTGATTTCTGAGTGCAGAGTCAGAATTAACCCCTGAGTGCTACCAGGTATGAGCCCCACACAAAAAAAGCATAAAATAAAAACTACATTTGTTTAATTGCCTCAATGGAAAAAGTTCTACTAGAATTAATAAAATGTAAATAGATTAATATTTATAGTTATTTGTGCATTTACATATAAGAAATAAATGATTATTATAGTTAATCTTAGATTAATTTAATGATTATTGCCTTTCAAATATAATGTGTAGAACTCCACCTGAGTTCCAATGTTAGTGTTTTTTAATACCTTCAAGGTCCCGTAGACTTTTCTATTTCTGTTATCAGAAGTCTCACTCTTTTATAGAGTTTAAATATTATTGATTAAAACCCTTAAATTTTTACTTATTTTCTGATTGGTTAAGCACATCATGGATTTTAGGGCTTGAATATAAAGCAGCGGTGGTATTTACTTTTAAATGCTCATCTCAGAAATGTGTTAGTTAGAAAAGAACGTAAGAATCAGAAGACGAATGAAAATGTGTTAATTATCCAAGTGAATTTGGGCCAATCACATTCTGAATATTTTTGTAGTTTTAATCACAAAGGGACAGGTGACTGTAATATTGGCTTCAGGAAATCTGGTCACTTTTCTGTATCTTCCCTACAATTCCTCTACAACTCTTGGATCTTTGTTCAGGGATATCTCCTAAAGGACTTTACAGGACCGTAACAAAAACACTATTGTAGCCTCATTCCACAAGCCCACATTCCATTTTACAGGAGGGGGAATTATTAAGCAGCAAATGCTCAGCTTAACATAAGGTGAACCCACATCCAAAATAACTATCTATCTCTGTTCATCACAAGAAGCAGTTTATAAAGAAAAAGACACCACAAAATTTATTTTTTTAGAAAAGGCAAGTAGAAGACTGTTGGATGCTGTGGTGGTCAATAGATTTTGTTTTAGGCTTCTCTGAGGCATAAATGTTCAGCCTATACAACATCTTCCTTGTAATAGACAAGTGGAAATATGTCAAGATAAAAAAAAACATTCTTTACCTTCTTAACAATCTTTGTCCAGAAAAGTTTGTTGAAATTTAATTTTAATTCAGCTCTTCATTTCTTTACCGTAATTTTTCTCTGATATGTACTCTTTATCTTTAGGCTATGTGTACCCCACCAAAGCTTGAGCCTCAAATTTATATAACCTCTGACTCAAAACTCATATAAAAACAATATTCACTTTATTTCTTATGTACCTCTGGGTAATCAGAATCTGAGTGAAGGAATACCCAATTTTCTCCATACTTGACCATTGCCTAAATATAATCCACCACCTGACTGCTTCCCCCTCAATCACTTATAAAAGGAAACATGCTAAGAGTATTTACAGGTACTCTCATATGGAAAATGAGTCTATTTTTCACTTTGTTCAGCCATGTTTTGTCTTTATGAGTGATTCCCTATTAAATAATTTATCTTAACTTTTGGATAGTTAATAGTTAATAAACACAGCATTTCCCAAAATATTAATGTCCTAATTTTCTTAAATTCTAACTTATTTTCTTCTTAACATCCTAACTTCTCAGTTCTCTTGACCTGAGTTTTAATAGGTACAAAGGGCTAGATTTCTATAAAGAAATTTTTGGTTACCCTTTTCCCATGTAACTTATTCCTAACATGAAGATAAAATTAGAATTTTGACAAAAGTCTTATACAGTTAAAAATATATAGGAATTATTATGTATTAAATAAAATACTCTTGGGGTTAAAGAAATTTACCTTGATTGTACTCTCTTTGTTAATCTTGAAATCTACTTTTTTTATTTCAGTGCATAAAAAATGTCATTAAGGAAACAGAGAGAAGAGCAGGGGGAGAATTAGAGAAAACTAAAGAAAGACAGAGGGAGAAGTTAAGAAAGGGAAACAGGAGAGGAAGAGAAAGGAAAGAAGAAAATAGAAAAAAAGGAGAGATATGATTTGCATAAGCAAAGGAAAATTATTTACAATTTCTCTAACTCAAGCTAGAATAGAGATGATTTGAATAAGCATGCTCCAACATTTCAGTTTTAAGTAACCAACTGCTTTGACGATGTATTTTTGAGTGTTAAATGTGTGCACCATCTCACTTCAAAGAAATTTTATTCAGTATTTAGGTATACTATTATAATATTTAAATCTAGCTTTTTATTTAAACAAATGTATTGTTTTTGTTATGATTTTAATTGTTTTTGACAATATTTTCTCTCTAATTCTTTAAGACAAATCTGTTCTTGTAAAATTTTCACCCATTAATGCTTCCATTAATTTGAATACTGAAACAATCAAGTTTTTTTTTTTATTCTGTTTTGATTTGGGGGTGGGGCCAGTCTAAGCAATAGTTAGGCTTACTCTTGGTTTTTTGTTCAGGGATCTCTCCTAATGGGGTTTAAGGGCCCATGTGAGATGCTGGGGATTGAACCCAGTTTGGGTGAATACAAGACAAGTTCCTTATTATTATCACACTGACCTATCATGTCATTCTTGATTGCCATTTTTCACAGAAAATAATGAATAAAAAATCTTATAAGAACATTTTTTATAATTGTGATCATTTTTAATTGGTATCCCTTTGGGCACATTTTCCAGTCTCCAAAATATATACTGCTGTATTTCCCTAAACTAATTTACATTAATCCACTGCATTCAATAATGTTCATATTCTTGTCAAAAAGGAAGCTTCAGTAGCACTTGTTTGTCTCAGAATAGCTTAAATTCCTTGACCTACTACTTAGAGATTAGCCTCCAACTCTTTCACTCGATTGTTTTCTGCTTTGACTGAAGTGGTAAATTTTTCATTCTTGAAATATCAATTACTTTTCTATACATATAATTGGCTCATTTACATTTATAATTAAATTTTCTAGGCAAAATAATTTTCTAAAATATCAAAACATTTCTGATAAATAGTATCTCTCTCTTGTTAAAATAAACTTTTAAAGGTTAGTATGTTTAGCTCCCTTTTATTTGTTTGACAATAATTAATTCATTGAATTCTTTTTTTTTTTTTTTTGGTTTTTGGGCCACACCCGTTTGACGCTCAGGGGTTACTCCTGGCTATGTGCTCAGAAATCGCCCCTGGCTTGGGGGGACCATATGGGACGCCGGGGGATAGAACCGCGGTCCGTTCCTTGGTAGCGCTTACAAGGCAGACACTTTATCTCCAGCGCCACCTTCCCGGCCCAATTCATTGAATTCTTTAAAGAACAATGTTTTCATATAAAAGTCCAGGCATAGAGCTAGATCAAATACCAGCAAAGTTTATTTACACTTGAACTCCAGGATCAAGACAATGATTGCGAGGTTATGATCTGATTGTGAGGTTCTATTCTTTTCATTACCTCATATTGAAATGTTAGAACAAAATTTATGGGGACAAAGTAAAGGACTTTTGATTTCATGAATTAAAACCATATTTCAATGTAATTATGGTGAACTGAAGGAGATTGAAAAGTAGTAAAGGTAAATGACTACTACAGGAATAAAGTAATAAATCTACTTAACATTTTAATTCATTTTATACTATTTATGGAAAGATTTT